>NC_058131.1:355656969-355679147 GCF_016433145.1 Gracilinanus agilis | reverse complement strand
ACAAGAGGGCAATATAGACATTGAAAGGATCCATAGATCACCCTCTACACTGGACCCAGAAAAGTCAACACCTAGGAACATAATAACCAAATTCAAGAGCTTTCAAGTAAAAGAAAAAAATCTTACAAGAAGCCAGAAAGAGACAATTCAAATATCAAGGAGCACCAATCAGGAACACACAGGACCTGGCAGCCTCCACTCTACAAGACCTCAAGGCTTAGAATACGATACTCAGAAAGGCAAAGGAGCTGAGCCTTCACCCACAGATCAACTACCCATCAAAACTGACTATATACTTCCAGGGGAAAGTATGGGCATTCAACAAAATTGAAGATTTCCAAGTTTTTGCACAAAAGAGACCAGGACTAAATGGAAAGTTTGATATCCAACTACCAAAATCAAGAGAAACATGAAAAGGTAAATAAGAAACAGGGAAAAGAAAGAAAACTCATAATTTTTTAAATTTGACTCTTTAAGGGCTTAAATAAGATCTAATTATCTGTATTACTATGTGGAGAAATGATATGTATAATTCTCTGTAGTGAACTCTATTCCCTATTATAATATTCACTATTATAGCAACCAGAAGAATAATTCATAGGGAGAAGACAGGATAATAAATGGTCTCAGATGACATGGAGGGTGGGAAAGAGGGTGGGGATAGTAGGGGACACTAAGAAAAATCTGAGTAAATAAGAAAAATAGGATATTCTATTACACACAAAGAGGGCATGGGAAGGGGAGGAGATAAATACTATTATAAGAAGGAGAGGAAGAGAGCATTAAGAGGTAATAATCAAACCTTACTCTCAGTGCAATCAACCCAGAGAAGGAAGAGTAGCCTTATTATCCATCCGGATAAAAAACTCTATCTAACCCTACTGAGAAAGTCAGAAGGGATAAAACAAAGGGAGCAGGGGAGTGGGGAGGCCAAAAAAGGGAGGGGAGAAGAAGGGGGAGGGAATTCATTAGGCCTTTAAAAACAAAAAAGAGGTGAATAACAAGGGAGGGGGCAGAAAGGGAAGTCAATCAAGGGAGGGGATAAGGGATACCGGCTCAAAGCAAACCACTTATTTAAACAAAAATAGTGTAAGAAGAAGGTGTGGGTCTAGGGGAGGATACAAAAATGTCAGTGAACACACAACTGATAATTATAACTCTGAATGTGAATGGGATGAAC
Source organism: Gracilinanus agilis (assembly GCF_016433145.1). Taxonomy (NCBI): domain Eukaryota; kingdom Metazoa; phylum Chordata; class Mammalia; order Didelphimorphia; family Didelphidae; genus Gracilinanus; species Gracilinanus agilis. Next base: position 355,677,967 of record NC_058131.1, on the reverse strand, counting down.
TTGCTCATAAAACGGAAACAAATAGCAGAGTGGATCAGACACCAAAATCCTAACATATGTTGTCTACAAGAAACACATATGAGGCGGGTAGACATACACACGTTTAAGGTTAAGGGCTTGAGCAAAATCTTTTGGGCATCAAATGAGAAAAAGAAGGCAGGAGTGGCTATAATGATCTCTGACAAAGCCAAAGTAAAAATAGATATGATTTAAAAAGACAGGGAAGGTCATTACATCCTGATTAAAGGCAGTATAAACAATGAGGAAATAACACTGCTCAATATATATGCACCAAGTGGTATAGCATCCAAATTCATAAAGGAGAAACTGGCAGAGCTCAAGAAGGAAATAGATAGTAAAACCATACTAGTGGGAGATCCAAATATTCCTCTTTCAGATCTAGATAAATCAAACCAAAAAATAAATAAGAAAAAGGTAAGAGAGATAAATTAAGTCCTAGAAAAAATAGATTTAATTGATATGTGGAGAAAAATAAATAGGGACAAAAAGGAATACACCTTCTTTTCAGTAGCACATGGTACATTCACAAAGATTGACCATGTTATAGGGCATAGAATCATTGCAAACAAATGCAAAAGAGCAGAAATAATAAATGTAAACTTCGCAGATCATAATGCAATAAAAATAATAATTAGTAAGGACACATGGACAGGCAAATAAAAAACCAAATGGAAATTAAACAATATGATTCTCCAAAACCAATTTGTCAAGGAAGAAATCATAGAAACAATCACCAATTTCATTGAAGAGAATGACAATGATGAGACATCCTACCAAACTCTGTGGGATGCGGCCAAGGCAGTATTAAGGGGGAAATTTATATCTTTGAGTGCATATATTAACAAATTAAGGAGGGCAGAGATCAATGAATTAGGTATGCAACTCAAAAAATTAGAAGGCGAGCAAATTAAAAACCCCCAGATGAAAACTAAATTAGGAATACTAAAAATTAAGGAAGAAACTAATAAAATCAAAAATAAAAGAACTATTGAATTAATAAATAAGACTAGAAGCTGGTATTTTGAAAAAACAGATAAAATAGACAAAATACTGGTCAATCTAATAAGAAAAAGGAAAGAAGAAAACCAAATTGACAGTATTAAAGATGAAAAGGGAGACCTCACCTATAACGAAGGGGAAATTAAGGCAATCATTAAGAACTATTTCACCCAATTATATGACAATAAATATAACAATTTAGGAGATATGGATGAATATTTACAAAAATACAAATTGCCTAAATTAACAGCAGAAGAAATAGAATACCTAAATAATCCCATATCAGAAATAGAAATTGAACAAGCCATCAAAGAACTCCCTAAGAAAAAATCACCAGGACCTGATGGATTCACAAGTGAATTCTATCAGACATTCAAAGAGCAACTAATCCCAATACTATACAAATTATTTGATACGATAAGCAAAGAAGGAGTCCTACCAAATTCCTTTCATGACACAAATATGGTAGTGATTCCAAAGCCAGGTAGACCAAAAACAGAGAAAGAAAACTATAGACCAATCTCCCTAATGAACATAGATGCAAAAATCTTAAATAGAATATTAGCAAAGAGACTCCAGGAAGTAATTAAGAAGATCATCCACCATGATCCGGTGGGATTTATACCAGGAATGCAAGCATGGTTCAACATTAGGAAAACCATCCACATAATTGACCATATCAACATTCTAACAAACAAAAATCACATGATTATCTCAATAGATGCTGAAAAAGCCTTTGACAAAATACAGCATCCATTCCTATTGAAAACTCTGAAAAGTATAGGAATAGAGGGACCCTTCCTAAAAATAATAAACAGTATATACCTGAAACCATCAACAAGCATTATATGCAATGGGGATAAATTAGAAGCCTTCTCAATAAGATCAGGAGTGAAACAAGAATGCCCATTATCACCTCCATTATTCAACATAGTACTAGAAACATTAGCAATAGCAATTAGAGAAGAAAAAGAAATTGAAGGTATGAAAATAGGCAATGAGGAGACTAAGCTACACTCTTTCCAAATGATATGATGCTATACTTAAAAAATCCTAGAGAATCAACTAAGAAGCTTGTAGAAATAATCAACAACTTTAGCAAAGTTGCAGGATACAAAATAATTGCACATAAATCATCAGCATTTCTATATATTTCCAACACATTAGAGCAGCAAGAGGTAGAAAGAGAAACACCAATTAAAATCACCGTAGACAATATTAAATACTTGGGAATCTATCTACGAAAACAAACACAGCAATTATACAAAAACAACTACAAAACACTTTCCAAACAAATAAAACTGGATCTCAACAATTGGAAAGACATTAATTTTTCATGGGTAGAGCGAGCTAACATAATAAAAATGACCATTCTACCCAAATTAATTTACCTATTTAGCACCATACCTAATTACCAAAAAACTTATTTACTGAATTAGGAAAAAAGTATAACAAATTTCATTTGGAATAACACAAGATCAAGAATATTAAGGGAAATAGTGAAAAAAAACGTGAAGGAAGGTGGTCTAGCAGTACCAGATATTAAACTATACTATAAAGCAGCAGTCATCAAAACAATATGGTACTGGCTAAGAGATAGAAGGGAGGATCAATGGAATAGACTTGGGGTTAATGACATCAGCAAGACAGTAAAGAGCCCAACTTTTGGGACATGAATCCACTATTTGACAAAAACTGCTGGGAAATTTGGAAAACAATATGGGAGAGATTAGGTTTAGATCAACATCTCACACCCTACACCAAGATAAATTCAGAATGGGTGAATGATTTGAATATAAAGAGGGAAACTATAAACAAGTTAAGTGAACACAAAATATTATACCTATCAGATCTCTGGGAAAGGAAAGATTTTAAAACCAAGCAAGAGTTAGAGAAAATTACAAAATGTAAATTAAATGGTTTTGATTATATTAAGCTAAAAAGCTTTTGTACAAACAAAAACAATGTAGTCAAAATCAGAAGGGAAACAACAAATTGGGAAAAAATCTTTATAACAAAAAACTCTGACAGGGGTCTATTTACTCAAATATACAAGGAGTTAAATCAATTGTATAAAAAAATCAAGCCATTCCCCAATTGATAAATGGGCAAGAGACATGAATAGGCAATTTTCAGGTAAAGAAATCAAAAGTATCAATAAGCACATGAGAAAGTGTTCTAAATCTCTAATAATTAGAGAAATGCAAATCAAAACAACCCTGAGGTATCACCTCACACCTAGCATATTGGCTAACATGAAAGAAGGGGAGAGTAATGAATGCTGGAGGTGATGTGGCAAAATTGGGACATTAATGCATTGCTGGTGGAGTTGTGAAATGATCCAACCATTTTGGCTGACAATATGGTACTATGCTCAAAGGGCTATAAAAGAATGCCTTCCCTTTGATCCAGCCATACCATTGTTGGGTTTGTACCCCAAAGAGATCATAGATAAACAGACTTGTACGAAAATATTTATAACTGTGCTTTTTGTGGTGGCAAAGAACTGGAAAAGGAGGGAATGTCCTTCAATTGGGGAATGGCTGAACAAAGTGTGGTATATGCTGGTGATGGAATACTATTGTGCTAAAAGGAATAATAAACTGGATGAATTCCATGTGAATTGGAAAGACCTCCAGGAACTGATGCAGAGCTAAAGGAGCAGAGCCAGAAGAACACTATACACAGAGACTGATATACTGTGGTAATATCGAATGTAATGGACTTCTATACCAGAAGCAATGCAATGACACAAGACAGCTCTGAGGGATTTATGGTAAAGAACGCTACCCACATTCAGAGGAAGACCTGCAGGAGAGGAAACATAGAAGATAAACAATTGCTTGAACGCATGGGTTGAGGAGGACATGATTGGGGATGTGGACTCGAAACGACCACACCAATGCAACTAGCAACAATTTGGAAATAGGCCCTGAACAAGGACACATGTTACAACCAGTGGAAATGTGCGTTGGCCATGCGTGGGGAGAGTGCGGGGGAGTGAAGGGGAAAGTAGGGGCATGAAGCATGTAACCATGTTAAAAATGAATATTAATAAATGTTTAAAAAAAAGAAGAGAATCATGAGACCAAAATAATTTAACAGACTATAATCAGAAATAAAATTGGATAGAATAAAAATGAATTCTAAAAATTAGGGTTCACAAATAAAATCAACTGCAAAAGTTTAAGTTATTAGAATTGTGGCTAGACATTGTTTATATAAGAAAAGATTGTGAACAGCATAGTTGGGGAGAGAGTTAAGTGAATTGCAAATGCAATTGGAATAGGTAACCAAAATAGCTAATGGAATCTTGTTTTGCATGATGTTCAAAAATTGGAAGGAGATGGACCTATCATCCCCTGCCCTTTTCTTATCCTGATCTCATTGATCATGATGTTGATCTTTACCCAGCACATTTTAGGATTTTTTTTATGAATTAGTTGGAAGCCAGAAGAGGGTGAGCTGCATTATTAAGAGACAAAGTCCATATCAAACATGAATGAATTGAGGAAACTCCATGGGAGGCCAATAAGAGAAACAGAGTCTCAAATAGATGAAAATTTGAGACTCCTCTTTTGACCCCTTTTATGATCCACAGCTTGTCTTATTGAAAAACATTATAGCCTCTAGGAAAATTCTAAGTTCTTAGTAAACTAGCACTTAATGAGTTAACAGCCTTTTTTCACTATGCAGAGTAAAGCTGCAGCTGTGGGTATATCTCTCTAACTGCTCCATGCCCATCCCCAAAGCTATATCTGATTTACAATGGAGAACTGTGGGATTCAGGGAAGATGACAGCTTAGACAGAGCAAATCTTAAAACCTCCTCACCCTTTCCACACCAAAATAGAAAACAATGTACTCTGAGAAGAAAAAGGACCAAATCTAAAAACGGGACAGAGCAGGGGGATACTACTGCTGGACAGCTCAAGAGGTACACCAAGAAAAAGGCTTGAATTCTTGAACTGTTGGGTCTGAGGGTATAGAAGGAGAATCCCAGGACCCCTCCCCTATGGGCTGTGCAGGGACTCCAGCAGCTCCTGAAACCTCTGGGCAGGCAGGCTCACTGGCCTGGAGAGAGGGCCTTGCTGGTGCCAGACTCAGGGAGTTGAACACAGGTACCAGGGAGGTGGCTAGAGGAGAAAGCCAGAGAAACACAGTAATAACGCTTGGAATATGACAACTTAGATGGAGCAAAACTTCAGACGTACTGGCTTTACCACACTGAGACAGAGAACAGAGCACTTCAAGAGGAAAGAAAACCAGGTCAAACAGCAAGACAGACCAGGGGGACTCTACTGCTGCATAACTCAGAGAAAACACTCTATCTTGTTCCCTGCTCCCTATTTTTCACTCTCAGAGGTTTTAGCCTCAGGGCACATTAAGCAATACAGACTAATCCAGGCTTAATCCCATCAACTGGACAGACAAGAAATCTTCAGAGGGCAGGGAAACTCTAACACCCCTCCCCCATGCACTACAGAGAACATAACTACAAACCTCCATTGCCAGCTGTCGGAAGATATTCCCTCAAAGCTCATTAAATCCATCTGCTTAAACTAGCAGAAGAGAAAAGGAAAAAATATGAGTAAACAACAGAAAAAGAGAAAAGAAATTACAATTGACAGTTTCTTTCTAGGAAGAGAAAAAATAGCAAATGAAATAGAAGAAGATCAAGAAGCTCCAGTGAATTGGACACAGGCTTTGGAAGATCTCAAAAATTCAATTAACTCAAGAACTTCAGGAACTCAAAAAGCAATCAAAAGAGGCTGAAGACAATTTGGAAAAGCAAATACATGAACTAAAACAAGAAAATAAAATCTTAAAAGCCAAAAGTGACCAGCTCAAAAATGAAGCAAAGAAGGCAAAAGATGATCTCAAAGAAATCAGACCAGAAGGAGAAGGATGACCAAAAAGCCAGGGATGAAATTCAATCTTAAAAAGTAGAACTCAACAAGTAGAAGCAAGAAAATATAAAACAAAATTATATAAAATGAAAAATTTGAGAAGAATATGAAACACCTCATTGATACAACCAAAAATCTGGAGAACAGACCTCAAAGAGACAATTTAAGAATTATTAGTCTACCAGAACATCATGACAAAAGGAAAAGTTTGGACATCATCCTACAAGAAATTATCCAAGAAAACTGCCCTGACATTCTTGAACAAGAGGGAAAAGTGGAAACTGAAAGAATCCACAGATCACCTCCTACATTTAATCCACAACTGACAACTTCCAGGAATATTATAGCCAAATTCAAAAACTAACACACCAAGGAAAAAATATTACAAGCTGCTAAGAAGAAGTCATTCAGACACCAGGGAACCACAGTTAGGATAACACTGGATCTAGCTGCATCTACATTGAAGGACCAGAAGGCATGGAATACAATATTCTAGAAAGCAAAACAAGTGGGCCTACAACAAAGAATCAACTATCCAGCAAAACTGACTGTATTTTTGCAGGGAAAAGTATGGTCATTGAATAAAATTGAAGACTTCCAGGCATTCATAAAGAAAAAGCCAGACTTAAACAGAGAGTTTGCTGCCCAAACACAGAACTCAAGAGAATCACCATGAGGTAATTAAGAGAGTAGTGGGGGCGGGGAAGGGGAAGGGAGGAAGAAAAAAATCCTTTCTTTAAAAGACCCAATAAGTTCAATCAATTTGAATCCCTAGAATAAAAGAAGGTATTAGTAGATATTAAAAATTGTTATTATCAAAGGGGTAACTAGAAGAAATTTACTTAGAGGGAACAGTGACAAACTTTATAGGATGAAATGTCAAGATATGTATAAATATATTTAAAACTAGAGGGGGGAAAGGAGATAATGTTAAGAAAAATGGGAAAACTGACAAAATTGAGTAAATTTATATTAGATAAAGAAGCTCATGGAGCAAACAGGGGAGAAGATCAATACACTGGAGGGGTAAAGAGGTTGGAGAGAGGACATATTTATACTCAAGTGCATTGAAATTAACTTAAAGAGGGAATAACAATCAGATCCATTGGGTTAGAGAATTGATTTGTGCCCTATAGAGATATAGAAGGATAACAAAAGGACTAGTGGGGAGGGAAGCAACACTAGGGAGAGAGAGGATGGGGGTGAGGTTAGCTTAAAAAGACCCTAAAGAAGAACAAGAGGAGAATAATAAACTGGAGGGGAGAAATGGAAGTACAGTAAGGGAGGGGATCAGGGGAACTGATTAAAAACAAAACACTGGTATAGAAGGAAATAGTGAAAGAAGAAAGGGCAGGACAAGGAAAGATTTTCAAAATGTCTGGGAATGCACAGTTAATAATTAAAACTCAAAATGTGAAAGGGACGAACTCACCCATAAAATGGAAGCAAATAACAGAGTGGATTAGAAACCAAAATCCTACTGTATGTTGTCTACAAGAAACACACATGAGACAGGCAGACATACATAGAGTAAAAATGAAAGTCTAGAGCAAAATCTATTGGGCTTCAACTGAGAAAAAGAAGGCAGGAGTTGCAATCATGATTTCTGACAGAGCCAAAGTAAAAATAGATCTGGTTAAAAGAGATAGGGAAAGAAATTACATCCTGATAAAAGGCATTGTAAACAATGAAGAAATATCAGTATGCAGCATGTATGCACCAAATGGGATAGCATCCAAACTTCTAAAGGAGAAGCTCAAGGATGAAATAGATAGCAAAATTATACTAGTCGGGGACCTCAACCTTCCCCTATCAGATCTAGATAAATCAAACCAAAAAATAAATAAGACAGAGATAATAGAGGTGAGAAATCCTAAAAAATTAGAGTTAATAGATATATGGAGAAAAATAAATAGGAACAAAAAGGAATACACCTTTTTTCAGTAGCACATGGAACATTCACAAATATTGACCATGTACTAGGGCATAGAAACATGGCAAACAAAAGCAAAAAAGCTGAAATAATAAATGCTAACTTGTCAGACCATAATGCAATAAAATAGTTATTAACAAGGGTACATGGAAAGGCAAATCAAAAACTCATTGGAAATTAAATAATATGATTCTCCAAAATAAGTTATTTAAAAAACAAATCATTGAAAAAAGTAATTTCATTGAAGATAATGACAATGATGAGACTTCTTACTAAAACTCATGGAAAGCAGCCAAAGCAGTTCTAAGGGGAAAATTTATATCATTGAGTGCATATATTAACAAATTACGGAGGGCAGAAGTTAATGAATTGGGCATTCAACTTAAAAAAACTAGAAAGCAAACAAATTAAAAATCTCCAGATGAAAATTAAATTAGTAATACTAAAAGTCAAATGAAAAATTAATAAAATCAAAAGTAAAAGAACTATTGAATTAATAAATAAGACTAAAAGCTGGTATTTTGGCAAAACAGATAAAATAGACAAAGAACTGCTAAATCTAATTAAAAAGGGAAAGAAAAAACTCAAATTAACAGTATCAAATAAGAAAAGGAAGACTTTATCTCTAATAAAGAGGAAATTAAAGCAATCATTAAAAACTATTTTGCCCAATTATATGGCAATAAATATAGTAATCTAGGTGATATGGATGAATATTTACAAAAATATAAGCTGCCTAGATTAACAGCAGAAGAAAGGGAATATTTAAATAATCCAATATCAGAAAATGAAATTGAACAAGCAATCAAGAAAAAATCGCCAGGGCTTGATGAATTCACAAGTGAATTCTATCAGACATTCAAAGAGCAACTAATCCCAATACTATACAAATTATTTGACATAATAAGCAAAAAAGGAGTCCTACCAAATTCCTTTTATGACACAAATATGATACTGATTCCAAAGCCAGGTAGAACAAAAACAGAGAAAGAAAACAATATAGGAATCTACTTAATGAACATAGATGCAAAATTCTTAAATAGAACACTAGCAAAAAGACTCCAACAAGTGATCACGAGGGTTATCCAACATTATCAGGTGGGATTTACACCAGGAATTCAAAGATGGTTCAACATTAGGAAAACCATCCACATAATTGACCATATCAACAGTCTAAAAACAAAAATCATATAACTATCTCAATAGATGCTGTAAAAGCCTTTGACAAAATACAACACCCATTCCTACTGAAAACACTAGAAAGTTTAGGAATAGATGGGCCTTTCCTAACAATAATAAATGGTATATATCACAAACAATCAATAAACATCATCTGCAATGGGGATAAATTGGGAGCATTCCCAATAACATCAGGAATGAAACAAGGATGCCAACTGTCACTTCTATTATTTAACATTGTACTGGAAACACTAGCAGTAGCAATTAGAGAGGAAAAAGAAATTGAAGGTATTAAAATAGTCAATGAGAAGACTAAGCTATAACTCTTTGCAGATGATATGACGGTCTACTTAAAAAATCCTAGAGAATCAACTAAAAAGCTAATAGAAATAATCAACAACTTTAGCAAAGTTGCAGGATACAAAATAAATGCACATAAATCATCAGCATTTCTATATCTTTCCAACACATCACAGCAGCAAGAACTAGAAAGAGAAACACCATTTAAAATCACCCTAGACAATATAAAATACTTAGGAATCTATCTACCAAAACAAACACAGCAATTATAAGAAAACAACCACAAAACACTTTCCAAACAATTAAAACTAGATCTAAACAATTGGAAAAATATTAAGTGCTCATGGGTAGGACAATAAAAAATAATAAAAATGCCCATTCTACCCAATTTAATTTACTTATTTAGTGCCATGGCTATCAAACTACCAAAAAACTTTTTTACTGAATTAGGAAAAACTATAACAAAGTTCATCTGGATAACAAAAGATCAAGAATATCTAGGGAAATAATAAAAAAAATATATGAAGGAAGATGGCCTAGCAGTAACAGATATTAAACTATACTATAAAACCCAGCGGTCATCAAAACAATATGGTACTGGCTAAAAGACAGAAGGGAGGATCAGCGGAATAGACTTGGGATAAGTTACTTTAGCAAGACAGTGTATGATAAACCCAAAGAGCCCAACTTTTGGGACAAAAGTCCACTATTTGACAAAAACTACTGGGATATTTGGAAATAATATGGGAGAGATTAGGTTTAGATCAACATCTCACATGCTACACCAAGATAAATTCAGAATGGGTGAGTGACTTGAATATAAAGAAGGAAACTGTAAGTAAATTAAGTGAACATTGAATAGTATACTTGTTAGATCTCTGAGAAAGGAAAGATTTTAAAACTAAGGAAGAGTTAGAAAAAATTACAAAATGTAAAATAAATAATTTTGATTGTATTTAATTAAAAAGATTTTGTACATACAATAACAATTCAACCAAAATCAGAAGGGAAACAACAAACAGGGAAAAATCTTCATAACAAAAAACTCGGACAGGGGTCTAATTACTCAAATATACAAGGAGCTAAATCAATTGTATAAAAAAATCAAGCCATTCCCCAATTGATAAAGGGACAAGGGATATGAATAGGCAATTTTCAGATAAAGAAATCAAAAGTATCAATAAGCACATGAGAAAGTGCTCTAAATCTCTAATAATTAGAGAAATGCAAATCAAAACAACTCTGAGGTATCACCGCACACCTAGCAGATTGACTAAAATGATAGCAGGGGAGAGTAATAAATGTTGGAAGGGATTTGGCCAAATTGGGACATTAATGCATTCCTGGTGGAGTTGTGAACTGATCCAACCATTCTGGATGGCAATTTGGAACTACACTCAAAGGGCTATAAAAGATTGCCTGCCCTTTGATCCAGCCATACCATTGTTGGGTCTGTACCCCAAAGAGATCATAGATAAACAGACTTTTACAAAACTATTTATAGCTGCGATTTTCGTGATGGCAAAAAACTGGAAAACAAGGATATGCCCTTCTATTGGGGAATGGCTGAACAAATTGTGGTATATGCTGGTGATGGAATATTATTGCTAAAAGGAATAATAAACTGGAGGGATTCCATGTGAACTGGAGAGACCTCCAGAAATTGATGCAGAGTGAAAGGAGCTGAGCCAAAAGAACATTGTACACAGAGACTAATAGAGTGTGCTAAAATTGAATATAATAGACTTCTGTACTAGCAACAACTCAATGACCCAGTACAATTTTGAGGGATTTATGGAAAAGAACGCTACCCACATTCAGAGGAAGAACTCAAGGAGTGAAAACACAGAAGAGAAACAACTGCTTGAACACATGGGTTGATGCAGACCTGATTAGGGATATAGACTTGAAACGACCATACCAGTGCAGCTATCATTTATATGGAAACAGGTCTTTATCAAATCACACATGTTAAAACCAGTGGAAATGTGCATAGGCTATGGTGGTGGGGGAATGGAGGGGTGAAGGCGAAAGTAAGAACATGAATCATGAAACCATGGAAAATTTTTCTAAAAAATAAAAATTTAAAAAAAAGAATTCTATCCACATGAAGAGAAAGAAGTGTGAGAGTAGAAATACAGAAGAAAACATATAATTTATCACTTTTTATATGAGTACATAATTTGGGGTTTTGGTTTAAAAATCTTCTCAATTATAAAAATGAATAATATGGAAATAGGTTATTAATGATAATATATGTATAACCCAGTGAAATTTTTTGTCAACCCTGGGAGGGTGGAGGGAAACAATGTGAATCATATAACTGTGGAAAAAATTTCAAATTAAAATTAATAAAAAGAACTGAGTTCATATCAAATCTCTATTTTTTGATATTTCATCCTAATCAGTTTGTCACTGTTCCTTCTAAGTATACTTATTGTAGCTACCCTGATGATAAAAACAACTTTTAAGAGCTACCAATATCATCTTTTCTTATAGGAATTCAAATCATTTGAACTTAATGGGTCCCTTAAAAAAAGGTTTTTGTTTTTGTTTTCCCTTTCTTAATTACTTTTGGTCATTCTCTTGAGTTCTGTGTTTGGGCATCAAATTTTCTGTTTAAGTCATGTCTTTTCTTCATGAATGCTCAGAAGTCTTCATTAAATGATCATTAAATGATCATACTTTCCCAGACAAGAACATAGTCAGTTTTGCTGGGTAGTTGATTCTTGGTTGTCGACCTAGTTCCCTTGCTTTCTGGAATATCACATGTCTTCTGGTCCTTCAGTGTGGATGCAGCCAGGTCTTGTGTTATCCTAACTGTGGTTCCATGATATCTGAATGGCTTCTTTTTAGTGGCTTGTAGTATCTTTTTCTTGGTCTGATAGTTCTTGAATTTGGCTATAACATTCCTAGGCTTCAGAAATTGGGAATTAAATGCAGGAGGTGATCTGTGGATTCTTTCAATCTCTACTTTTCCCTCTTGTTCAAGAATGTTGGAGCAGTTTTCTTGGTTAAATTCCTGTAGAATGATATCCAGGTTTTTTCTTTTGTCATGATTTTCCAGTAGTCCAATAATTCTTAAATTGTCACTCCTGGATCTTTTTTCCAGGTCTGTAGTTTTATCAATGAGGTATTTCCTATTTTCCTCAATTTTTCATTCTTTTTATTTTGTCTTATAGACTTTTGTTGTCCTGTGAAGTCATTTGCTTCTAGTTTTTGGATTCTAATTTTTAAAGATTGAATTGATCATCCTTCTTCTGGTTTGATTTTCTTTGTAGGTCATCTTTCACTTTCTTTGCTTCATTTTCAAGCTGGTCAATTCTGGCTTTCAACACACTTTTTTCTTGTTTTAGTTCATGTGCCTCTCTTTCCAGATGACTTATTTTGCTTTTTATGTTCTTTTCCCAGTTGTCTTCATCCTCTCTTTTTTTTAAACCCTTGTACTTCGGTGTATTGTCTCATAGGTGGAAGATTGGTAAGGGTGGGCAATGGGGGTCAAGTGACTTGCCCAGGGTCACACAGCTGGGAAGTGGCTGAGGCTGGGTTTGAACCTAGGACCTCCTGTCTCTAGGCCTGACTCTCACTCCACTGAGCTACCCAGCTGCCCCTTCATCCTCTCTTAATTGTTTTTTGAATTGTGTTTTAAGTTCTTCCAAAGTCTGTGTTCAATTTGCTGGAGTTTCTGAATTTTTGCTTGATGTTCCTTGATCCTCCTCTGTTCCCTTTGCTTTGTTCATTACCTGAATAGAAGCTGTCAATTGTAATTTCTTTTTTCTTTTTCTGTTGTTTACTCATATTTTTTCCTTCTTTGCCCCCTGTGTGGCTGTAATTTTTCTCCTCTGATTATTTGCTGCATGTGTGGGTTTGGACTATTCTTTCCTGAAGGGGATTCTTCTCTGCTCTTCTGATTGACTAGATTAGGCTGGTGTAGTATTCTTTTTAATTAAACCCTTACCTTCCTTCTTAAAATCAATACTATGTATTGGTTCCAAGACAGAAGAGTGGTAATGGCTAGGCAATGGGGGTTAAGTCACTTGCCCAGGATCACACAGCTGGGAAGTATGCAAGGCCAGATTTGAACCTAGGATTTCCCATCTCTAGGCCTGACTCTCAATCCACTGAACTACCCAGCTGCCCCCAGAATGATATAGTATTAATGAGCCCTAATATCAGATCTTCCCCAGCTGGCAGCAGAAGCCAAAGTTGTAGGTGAAGGTGTGGAGGCTAAAGGGAGCTGTGTTTCTCACCCTATTATCAAGGTATTCTGTAGTGGTTGCAGCCTTTTCCCTGGAACTTAGCCAGCAAGGCTCTCAGCACAGTCAGTGGGGGGAGGGATCTTGGAGATCGACCTTTCCTGCCCTCTGAAGGTTTCTTGTCTTCCCTACTGATAAGATTAAGCCAGCTCGGAGCTTGTCTGCTGAGCTGGATGTATCCTGAAGGGGAAGAAGGGGCAAGATGGAGAGTTTGGGCTGTGACTAGGCTGCCCTCTCCATGTCTCTCCTCCACCTGCCTCCCTGCCAACTGTAGTCAGTGCCCTAAGCCTGGCATAGGTGGGGCAGCAAGGCACTCCTTGCAGGCTAGAGTCCTTGCCCCAATATGCCAGTGACAGCCAGAGACTCAGCACAGTAGGGAAGAGAGGTCCTGGGTCCTTCCCTCTTCCTTTTCCTTAAACCTAAGAATTCAGGCTTTTATGCATACCTTTTAAGTTGAATCTAGCAGGAGGGTCCCCTGGATCTGTCCTATTCTTAGGTTTTGTTAGATTTGGTTTTCTGACCCCTCAAAGCATTTTGTTTTTGATTGGTGTGGAAGGGTTTTCCCAGAGGCCTGGACTTTTGCAGTGTCTTAGTGGCCATCTTCTCAAAGCTCTATTGATGAATATTTTATGACCTTAGGCAAGTTATTTAGGTTCTCTTTTATAGATAAGAAAACAAAGTGTGAATTCCTCCTTCCTTGAACCAAAGAGAGAAATCTCTATATGAAGGTCTACTCTATATATTATTGGAGTGAAATAGATGTAACCCCTCTCAGGATCATGGATGTTACATAGATTAGATATCATCATTAAATTCCCTTACATTTTAAATCCTATGATACCCATTGATTCTCAACCACCTCTATATTTATTCAATATTATTACCTAGGCCAAGAATTCCCAACCCCAGAAGAACCTAATCCCTATTTTCTGTAATCTTTTTCACATTTTAAGGCCTAATTCAATTGCAATTTCCCTAAGAAACTTACCCTAATCCATAAAAGAGTGGATAATAATTTTTCAATTTTTTGGATTTCATAAATCATGACTTTCTCTATATGTCCTAATCCTATTATTAATTTTGAAGGGTTTATGGAATTAGAGATGAATACTTATCCCAATTTTGTAATTTCCCAAGCATATGATCTGAAAACGGGAAATAATTAATCAATTTTTATTTAATTCCATCAGTCTTGATTTATTAAAAATTGATGACATAGGCAGCTAAATTTGTAGTGGACATAGCAGTCTACTTGAAGTTTGAAAGACCATAACTCATGATTTGAAATCTAATATTTTTAAGTAAAAGATGGGGAAACCAAAGTCAAATGAGGTTATAATATATCTGAAGTCACAGACTATGAAGCAACCTAGCAGCAGAAACAAAATGGATGATCAGGTCTCTTCACTCTCAGAACTTCATGGTCTTCACTGACAACCTGGACAGTTCTCCAAGGAGCTCAACCAAAGTGGGGCCCAGGTGCCATGATATATAAACATCAGCTGGAGGAATAGGAAATGTTTAACCTGGAGAAGAAAAGACTTACAGGAAATAGGTATGATCACTGTTTTTAAGTATCCAAAAGGCTAGCATAGAGACAACAGATAAGATTTGTTCTATGTGGTCCTAGAGAGCAGAAATAGAAACAATGGAAGGATTTCAGCTAAGTATAAGAAATAAATTTCCTGAGACAAGAGTTATCTGGCATGGAAATGATTTGCCATAGTAGAAAGGAAATTCCCTGTTATACATGTTTGACAAAGTAGAAGCTGAAAAAGGATAATCCTATTCAGGATATGAAGTTTGGACTATATACCTACTGGAGAACCTTCTGATTTCAGATTCTAGAATGATCTCTTCAAAGATACCTTCTTTCCTCCATATTTTGTGACTTGTGTGGTTCTTTCTAGAGATGTCATCGGGTCAAATTGAAACATTTTCATTCTCCTAAACATTAGAAAATGTTCATTGGTCTTAGAAATTTAAAAAATTCTTAGAGTTGGCAGGAATCTCAAGGAATCATGAAACCATAAATTTGGAGCTAAAAGAGACCTTAATGATCGTTTAATGCAAGGCCTAGACTGCTATATGGTACAATGAATGGAGTGCCATGTCTGGAAACCTCATTTTCCTGAGTTCAAATCTCACCTCAGATAGTTTCATGTCCCTGGGCAAGTCGCTTAACACTGTTTGCCAATTCTCTCATCTCAAAAATGAGTTGGAGAAGAAAATGGAAAACCACTCCAGTATCTTTGCTAAGAAAATCCTAAATGATATCACAAAGAGTCAAACATGACTGAAAACAACCAAACAAGACATAAAAACAAAGCAAAGGAAGCTTACATTATATTTTAGAGTCAATAAATATATGAAGTCAGATTTGAACTCAGGAAGAGTCTTCTTGATTCCAAGTTCAGTGCTCTATTTATTGTGGCATCTAGCTGACCATTTGGGAATAAAAGATCAAAAAGACAAAAAATCCCAAGGAACTTATATCCCATTGAAGAGAGGTAGAAAGTAAGTGGTGTTTTGTTTTTAATATATATCCAAGATCACATAACCATCATTCCACAAGGGGGCGCTCCTATATACATCTAGCTTCCAGAACAGTGCATTTTTACAAGTTGGAAAAATCGTAAAAATCATATAACTAGAAGGGACCTTAGCATGCAAAACAAAAAATTTCAGAGATGGAAGGGAACTTTGAATATTAAACAAAAATATCAGATTTCAAAATGCCCTTAGAAAAGAAAATGTTAGAAATGGAAGCTACCCTAGAATGTCAAAGCTGAGAGGGATACTGCTGATAACATAAGTGAGACTCTGAAAGGTAAAGTTACTCATTCAAGTTCACATAACAAGAGAAGGCAAAACTCGAGATTCCTGGTTCCCAATTACAGATCAGATTTTTACTGATCATAAACATTAACTAATCTTACACAAAGTAAGCATAATTTTTAGAACACTTATGGGTTGATTCTCAAAATATATTAAAAACAGGAAAATATCTAACTCTTTTAAGAGGGTGGTAAAAAGAGAGAAAATATAAATATAAAAGAAAAGGATGGAAGAAAAAGTCCTAACAATCAACCATGAACATGGATACAATGAACTTCTCCCTCCCTTATATGGAGCAGCTAGGTGGTGAAGCACAGAGAGTGCCTGGTCTGGAGCCAGGAAGATTCATCTCCTTAAATCAAAATCTGGCCTCAGACATTTATTCACTACATGACCTTGGACAAACCACTCTAGTATGTTTGCCAAGAAAACCCTAAATGGGGTCATAAAGGGTGGGACATCAGTGAAAGAACTAAACAACAACAAAAGGAAAATGTATCCTGAAGAGAAACTCAACAATTTTGTTTACATATGCATGCTACACACACACATACACACACACACACACACACACACACATGCACGCACGCACGCACACACAAAATTGATACAGTGATATTAACAAGCATTTGTTATTGCCTACTTTGTGTCAAGTATAGTGCTAAGTCCTTGAGATCCCAAGTAAGATACAAATAGTACCTGCCTTCAAGGAGTTCACAATCTAATGAAGGTGACAAGATGCAAACAACTGTATACAAACAAGGCACATACAGGATGAAATGTAGATAATCTCGGAAGGAAGACACTAGCGCTAAGAATATTAAAAAGGCCTTCTTGCAGAAGGTTATATTTTAGTTGAGACTTGAAGGTACCCAGAGAAGTAGGGAGGTAGAAATGAATAGGGAGAAGATTAAAGATAAAGGGTACAACAAATGTAAAGGCACAGAGTTGAACCTATTCCAAAATAAAAATATAGGAAAATATAGGAAAAAATTAATATTTCCTTAAAATGTGAAGTCATGTCTATCTAAATGCAAGAATCAGCATTATATGTAATGTAACAAACTTGAAACATTTCCAATGAAAACAGAAGCAATAACCATTATGTAGCAATATTCAGTGTTATTTTAACTGCTAGTCATCCATAAGAGAAGAAAAAGAAGATGAGGGAATTTGCATGGGTAAATCAGAAATAAAATTAACACATTTCTAGATGATATGATAGTTTGCTCAGAGAATCTTGGACAGTTAATTTAAAAAAAATTATATGAATTAAAACTTCAGCAAAATTGCAGGGTATAAAATAAACTCACAAAAATCAATATCATTTTTACATAATATGAACAACCTAGAGGAAAATATAGAAAGATAAATTCTATTTAAAATAACTGCAGAAAGCATAAAATATTTCAGTCTACTTGATTAGGCTCACACAAAGAAATTATATAAACAGTACTACAAAATATTATTTACACAAAGACAGTAAAAATTTAAATTAATATCAATAACTCCAAGTATTATATTTTATAAGATTTATTAGTAATCACTTGAAATAGAAGATATAAAAAATAGAAATACAAAGATGAAGTACGATCCATATGAGTAAACTTTCCTGCCTAGCTCTCATCCAAATTCTACAACCTCCTTCCCAGGAAAAAAGAGAGAGGGAGGAGCTACACAAAATTTATATTTTCCCTATGTTAGTATGTTAACATAAATATGCAAATGGGATGCTGGAAAAAAGAGTCCTGTGGAGCAAATTCTAATCATTCAATCTCCCCCCCCCCCATGATTCCATTGGGAAATGAGCATGTAGAAATCTCCCAGATTTACATGCCTAGTTTCCCCAATGAATCAGTACACATAGCCAACTTATATCTCTAAAGATCTGTAACTAGAAGTACACACAATATTTCACTTTCGAAGGGGAAATTACAATAATTTGGGGATAAGAGGGAAATAAAAGAGAAAGAAGACAAAACCAATTATTGCTAGGCATATTGACAAAAAAACAATTAGGGAGCAATCCCCTTTGGCATAAGAGTGTATATTAAAAATAAATGCATTCAACCCCCACAGTTCAATTCACTACATCCCAAATTTCATTCTGTATCTTTTGGTGCAGTGTGTGGTTTCTACAGGCTTCTTTATGGTGCCTTCTCCAAACAGAGCACTTTCTTGATTTGGAGAGGTAGCAAGTTTCTTATCCTAAAATTACTCTCAAAAAGGAAAAATGTTTTTATAAATCTGGAATTTTATGACAATAATACAACCCCTGATGAGCAAGGTGTTGACCAACACACGGATCACCCCAGGATACATGGCTGAGTTATGAGGTGTATGAATCAATTGTTAAATGGAAGTCAAACACACACACACACACACACACACACACACACACACACACACACACACAAAGAAAAAAGTAACATATGGATGAAACATAAAATATCAAAGCCTAATGTGTAAAAATTCTAAGTAAAGAAGAATAAGCCCATAACAGGTCATTGAATCAGGGACAGATTAAAGTGATTGATGTTCCACAAGCCTGTAGTAGCAATTATGAACTTACCCAATAAGCAACCAAAACTACAGAAAATTGCCATACCATAAAAGAGAGTGAAAAAGGACTAGATTTTGAAGCAGAAGGTAAATATGATTCCCTGGTCTGATTTTACTTTGTTCTCAGGGACAGAGGAGCCAAAATGGCAGCCAAACTGAGGTACTTGGTAGAAGTTTGGATCTGGCATGAGGGAGTGCTGCACCTGAGGGTGTCAAACAATAAGTGTGACAGGATACAGGCACTCAGTGTTAATAGAAGGTTTTATATGTGAACAATCAATCCAAGAGTCCTTCTCTCCAATTCTAATAGCTGTGTTACAGATACTTCTTCGCTATTTGGAGGGGAACAAACTGAAACACTTAAAATCAATAAGGCAATGGAGTCTGAAAAAAAAGCTCAAAATTCACCTCCCTACTCATTGAGATTCCTTCCCCTCCTGAGTATCATCATTCATCTAGATTCCTTTGGTCACATTTCTGGGGTTCCCCATACCAAGGGGGATTTCTGCACTGAACATAGTGTGGACAAACCCCATATTGGATGTGTTGCAGAGACGGTAGAATCTCCCTTCTACATCTTGAGATAACTCAAGATACATTTCAGTTGTTTTTCCTTGGGGGAAAATGGCTAAATTTCAAAGTATCCAATTGGTACAAGTACTCCCAGGAATGGTAGTAAAAGACATCCTAAAACTGTAGTAATGCACTGCTCTTTCAAAGAGTGGGCCATGATTGCAATTCTACTTTCTGTCTGTAGGTAGTGCTGTCCTAGTATGTACTGGCTAGGAGTAAAGTTAAGAGATTTGGAAGAATAACCCTTCCCACTAGGGGTAAAAACACCAGGGAGAAGCTTCTATGTGGGCATGAAGTTAAGAGGGCAGAAGTGTTCCCTCAGGTAAAAGCCTTTAGGAGGCTAATTGTAGCCTAAAAGAAACACCCAGGCTTCCAAGGCAGCATCAAGCACTTAGGTTTTAGCAATGTAATGGAAAGGGGGATTTATACTTCACCCTCTGTGCAGAAAATAGTTTGCAAAGACCCCAGCCAGTGTCTGGTCAAATGTGGGAGGCAGCAGCAGCAGGAGGAGGAGGAGGAGTAGCAGTGAGGATGGCAGAGGCTTTTAAAACTAATCTGTCTTTAATTAAGATAGGAGTAAGAGACCTAAACTCCAAACTTCTGAATTCCAACAACGTAAAATTTAAATCAATATCAATAACTCCAACTATTATATTTAATAAGATTTATTAGTAATCATTTGAAGTAGAAAATATAAAAAATAGAGTACAAAGCTTAAGTATGATCCTGCCTGGTTCTCACCCAACCTCCACAACCACCTTCCCAGGAAAAAAGAGAGAGGGAAGAACTACACAAAACTGATATCTTCTCGACATTAGCATGTTAGCGTACATATGCAAATAGGATGCTGGGAAAGAGAGTCCTGTGGAGCAAACTCTAATTACACAACAGATATAAAAATAATATTATTTTTTATAGATTGGCCAAACCAATAAAATAATAATCATGATACTACTTAAATTAATTTATTCATTCATCATTATACAACCCGTCTTTGAAAATATATTATTAAGCTAGAAAAAATAACAAAATTCATCTTGAGGACTTTAAAAAGTCTAGAATCTCAAGGTGATTAATAAAAAAAGTGAGAAATATGGGAGCCTAATTGTATCAGATTTCAAACTACACTATAAAGTAGTATCAATCACCAAATCAATTTGTTATTGGTTAAGAATAAAGAGGTTGTATTGATTAGTGCACAACTTAGAGAAACATATAAGTATAACTAATGTTTGATAAACCCAAAGATCCCAGTGTAATATTTAAAATTATGAGGCTGTTTGTAGCTTAATAACTTTATTAAATCAAAAGTAGTAGTAGTAGTAGTAGTAGTAGTAGTAGTAGTAGTAGTAGTAGTAGTAGTGGTGGTGGTGGTAGTGGTAGTGGTAGTGGTAGTGGTAGTGGTAGTGGTAGTGGTAGTGGTAGTGG
>NC_058131.1:355570224-355656658 GCF_016433145.1 Gracilinanus agilis | reverse complement strand
AGAAATTTATATATATATATATATATATATATATATATATATATATATATATATATATATTCTTTGACCCAGATAAACCACTATTATCTCTGACCCCAAAGAGATTAAAGAAAGAGGGAAAAGATCTGTTACTCAAAAATATTTATAGTATCTCTGTGGTGGCAATGAATTAAAAACCCAGTGGTTTTCATTTCATCAACCAAAAAAAGGCTGAACAAGGTATGGTATATGAATGTGATGGCATCTTATTGTGCTATAAGAAATGATGAAGGGGTTGGGGCAGTTAGTGGATAGAGTTCTGGATCTGGAGTAGTGAGGACCTGGTCTCAAATCTGGCCTCAGATACTTCCTAGCTGTATGACCCTGAGCAAGTCATTTAATGCCCATTATCTAGCCCTTACTACTCTTCTGCCTTGGAACCAATGTACTGATTCTAAGACATAAGATAAAGATTTTTTTAAATAATATGTGTGAATTTGGAAAAATCACTTAACTCTGATTGACTAGTCCTTGCCACTCTTCTCTGTCTTGATGCTAAGACAGAAGGTAAGGATTTTTTTAATGAAAGAGGGAAAGCCTAGGGACCAAAGTATATAGTTTGAAACAGAGGTAGAGGTCCAGAATGTAATGAGGATGTGGTTAGCTGGAATGGGATTCAAATTTTAGTGAAATAAGGACTCAAAAACTATTGGTATCCTGAGATTTATGGTCTGGAAGGACAGAAATTCCCTCTTAACCTTGAAAGCAATTTGAGACAATGTTGATTTTTGAAATGGAAGGTCATATTCAGGAATTCTTAAAAAGACAGTCTAATTTGAGAGAAAGGAATAGGGATTGAAATGGCTGAACAGTGGTTGTTAGAGCTAAAATGGGAAAGACCCATGTGGAAAATCTCCAGAGAGAGAAATGATGAACTCTGAATGCAGATTGAAGCATATCCTTTTCAATTTTGCTATTTTTCTTGCCTCATTTTGCAACATGGCTAAAGAGGAAATAATGTTCTGCATGTAAAATGGGTATCATATATTTCATCTTTCTCAGCATGTAAGGAAGGGGTAGAAAGAAGGAAGATAATTTGGACCTCAAAATTCTTTAAATGAATGTTAACTTTTTATGTGTAATTAAGAAATATTTAATGAGTAAGTTTTTAAATTATTTTTAAATAAATAAATGTATCTCTGCAATTCCTACCAGTTTTCAGTCCTGTCATTTATTTTAATGTTCCATTTCTCAATGTCATAGTAAAGATGTTCACAATTATGAATTAAGAAAATATGTTCTTTTAATAATACAACACGGTTGTATTACTCTTATTTCTAGCTATGAAAAATCTAGAATCCTTGAACATGGAATGTTAATATATTTTTAAAAACCTTACCTTCTTTCTTAGATTTGAGCATAAGCGGGACAGTGAGATACCTTAGTGTATTGAAAGCTGGGCCTAGAGATAGGATGTCATAGGCACAAATATGGCCTCAAATATTTCCTAGCTATGTGACCCTAGTCCTTACCACTCTTCTGCCTTGGAACCAATATACAGTATTGATTAAATATGGAAGGTAAAAGTTATATTAAAAAAAAGGAAAGAATTGATACTAAATATTGGTATCATATCCTGGCTATCTACTAGCCATCTAGGTGCACCAGAATATTAATATAATTACCCTCAAGAATATGTGGCCTCCCTCTACCATGTTCTCAGAAGAGTCAGGATCCAAAACCTATCCTTGTTCTCAATAATCTTTATAACCCTTATCAGTCTGGCAAAGAAGGTTTCATGATACCATTCAGTCTTCACTAAAGAGAGGTCTAACAAGATTTTCTATGGCCCCTTTATATAGCCTTCCATGAGTAAGTTCTCTCCTTACAAATACTTTTCCACATTTTCAAAACTCCTAGGGTATAATAATTGTTTTTAACTTTTTGTCCCTTCTTCCTAGGCATATGGATCACCTAATAATTTTTTTAAGGAGGTAATCTGGGAGAGGTTCAAACAATCTGCTCAGTTTATTGGCTTCCAAAACTTTTATGCTGACCTATGTTGTCATATATTTGGGTAATCCCCTAGTTTACTTTTTAAAACTATATTGAGTCCTATTATTTTTACATCATAATCATTTTTGGATATACCACTCCCCATAACACTCTGCAACCACACCTAAAGGGAATCTTCTCTTGTAACAAAGGGGAAAAGCAAAACAATCAAAACCAACTTATAGACCATGAATGAAAAATTCCCCACCCATACTTCCTCATCTTTACAATGAAGGGAAAGAGGTTCACTTCCTAATCATGGCAATATAGGTCATAATAATTATAAAGCATTAGGTTTTACTTTATTTTTCTTTTCTTTTATGCTATTATAATTACTGTATACACTGAGTTTCTGGTTCTACTTGTCTTTCACTGTGCATAAATTAATTCAAAACTTCTAAAAACTCCTCATTTTCCTCATTTTTATGGATTAATAATATTCCAAGACTTTCATCCAGCACAATTTGTTTCAGCCATTCTCCATTAGATGAGCATTTTGTTTCTAGTTCTTTTCTGCTATGAAAAGTATTATTGATATTAGTTTTTTTTTTTAAAAAATAAAGGAAAACTGGAAGCAAAGTGGACACACCACCTCACAAATGACTACAATTGTAATGGTGATGGTTTGAGCATGACCAATTCAGATAATATGGAGACATCCATCCCCTAACACATAGCTACCTTTTAATTTGACTACCTGCATTTTTAAAATTGAAAGTCTGAGTCAATCATCCTTTTTCAACTGAGTTCCTCTTAGCAACTCATATCTATTGTACCCAGCATAGATGCCATAGATTGAATAGCTGAGAAATGAAGGAGTTTCCTTTCCCTGCCCCCTTTTCTTTTACTCAAACTATGAGGAATAATAATGGGAATATTGATTTTGGTTCTATATTATTTTTCCTCAGTTTGAGGAAATAGTCCTCCCAGACTAAGAGTTTGAGCCATGATGGCCTTGGAGCCAGAATGATGATACAGTAAGCCAGCTTAGCATAGGAACCCTGAGAAATCAGGGTGCCTGGGACTCTAACCAGAGGTAAATTTTGGCCTTGGAATTGGGGCTCTGACCTAAGGGAGTTAATCTGATCTATGAACTTGATCCTCTTCCCCTCCCCAGAGACTGAAGTGGTACAAAGAGGGAGAGGAATTTATATTCCAGTATATGCCAGTATATGTTTCTAAAGTTCCAAATTTTTTCCTCCTTTGTTCTTGAAAATATTTTATGTCTTAGAGACCAATTTTTCTAATGAATATTAATGCACGCATTTTAAATAAAATGCTAGTGAGGGGATTACAGCTAGTAAGGGTACAGAAAAATAGGTACAATAATATTCCATTGGTGGAGTTGTGAACTGATCTAAACATTCTGGAAAACAATTTGGAAATACGCCCAAAGGGTTATAAAACTGAAAATGCCCTTTGACCAGAAATATCACCACCAGGTCTATATCCCAAATAAATCAAAGAAAAAGGAAAAGGACTTATATGTACAAAAATATTTATAACAGTTCTTTTTGTAGTCAAAATTATTAGAAATTGAGAGGATTCCCATCAATTGGGGAATGACTGAACATTTAAGTTATGGCATATGATAGTAATGAAATACTATAGTGCTATAAGAAATGACAAGTGGAATGGATTCAGGAAAAAAAAAACAACAGAGATCTATATAAATTGATTTAAAGTGAAATGAGATCAATTTTCCAGGTCAGTTTTTTTGTGATGTTTCATAGTCTCTTCTACTATTTCATTCTTTTGATTTTCTTTTATTATTTCTTCTTATCTTAGGAAGTCATTAGCTCCTCTCTGTCCAATTCTAGTTTTTAATGAATTATTTTCTTCTGTGAAATGCTGAAATTCTTTCAATTTGGGTGATCTTTCATGATTTTCTTGACTTGTTTTTATTTTGTTTTACAAATTTTTTCTTAATTTCTCTCATTTAGTTTTTGAGGTCTTTTTAAAGCTCATCCCAAAGCTCTTTTTGAGGTTGTGACCATTTATTGTTTTTCTTTATTGTTTTAAAAGAGTTTTTAATTTCACTGTCCTCTGAGTTGAATCCAGGTCTTCTCTATCTGTGACAGCTAGTTTTAAAGTAGTCTTTAACCACTGTACAACAATTCTTAATGAATTGTCTAAGTATTTGTCTAATATCCTGTTCTCTGGACAAATCAAGGTCTAAATATCTATTTCCCACCTCAGTGAGTCTGTCTGTAAAATGAGAGGGATTTTCACAAATTTTTTGTTTGGTACTTTTGAATTTTGAACATGTATCAGGCCTATCGGAGCAAGCTCTTTTGGCTGTCAGTAGTGTTTCTCTGGCCTAGCATAGTTTTGTGTAATCTGCTTCAATACAGGGGTTCCATTTTAGATTTTCAGTCAGCCAATAAATTGCTCTTCTAACTTTCTTCTGATTAGCAAGAGAGGTGATTTTATTTTTCTCTCTGTTTGTTAAAAATATTTCTAATAAATTTTCAATATCCACCCAATTGGGGTCAAATGTTTTGATTATATTCTCTAATTTTTTTATGATTATGGTTGATTCTTCATCAAAAGAAGGTGTGTCTTCTTTGAATGTATTTATATCTTGGGGAGTGAATGGTGAATGGTGTCTTAAAGGCACCACATCTCCACTTTTATTATGAGGTGGGTAAGGAATAAGCTTTTTGCTTAATTATTTTCAGTTTCTGCTTCTAGGCTCTTGGTTTGAATTGCTATAGAGCAGGTAATGGATGTGTAATAGATCAAGTTTGATTCAAGATAGTGTAGGAAATGGGTTTAGCAGGGGGAATAAGTTGGGTGAGAGGAGTTTAAGTTGCAATAGTGTAGGCCAGTGATGGGCATTTGTGGCCCCTTGAAATGTTCTATCTGGGAGTGACATTATTCCTAATCTGACAAATACAATGAGTAGGATACAATACAATGAAACTTCAAAAGAGTTGCCTTAGAAACAGACTGACAGATGAGTATTTCCTTTCCTTTGGCCCCCTCTTTAAAAGTTTGCCCATCACTGGTGTGGGCCATGAATTTAGGAGTCTGAGTATCTTTAAAAGGTAGTTAGACAAGAATGAGGAGATATTGAAGCAGTTTGAGTATGCACAGAAATGCATGAAACCTGATGGGACTCAGACTGAGTTGACTCTGATGTGTGAAGAGATAGATCTTTCTTCTTACTCTGGGGTTTTTTTAAGCTTTATATGTAAGCCTTGAGATCCCCTAAACTCTCCTCCATATTTTCCAGTCATTCACACTTATCTTTTAATTCAACAATTAGTGAAATGGTAGGAGGGGTAATTGGTTGGTTTGGACAGGAAATGCATGGGACAGGATGGGACAGGGTCAAGATGAATCTCTTATTTGCACCTCTAAATTATTTGTCAAGTTTCTCTTAAAGAGAGACAGAAGAAATACCACATATCCTGTCATTATAAGTATACCTAGGAAGAGTGCTAAATATATACATTGTGATATGTTCTCTGGGATTATGAGCCATTTTAAATAACAAAGAAACAGTGTTAATCCCACTTGGGAAATGCCATTAAAAATCATTCTAAATGGTTGTCCTATCATGTTTAAATCACAATTAAAAATAGTTGTCCTATCATGTTTTAAATTTAGTTATTAGGTTTCAGGTTAAGATGGCAGCAGAGTAAAAAGCAGCTGCTTAACCTCTCCTAACCGAAACATATAGGACTCCTCAAGGGGACATAAAAACAAATCCAGACGATCGAAGGGACCCCACAACAGGGCGCAGAATTGAAGGTACATGGGATTGGGGCATTTCCATGTTATAAGGGGGTGAAACAGCTCTCACTAAAATGCGAGCTGAGCAACCCCTCCCCCCCTTCACCACCACCTACAGGGCCAAAGCCAGCGCATATGAGTTAGAGCAAGTTTGGGGCATCCATTAAGTCCTTGAAAGCTACCTGGGGTCACCAGGACCTGTTCCTAAGGACATCAAAACTTAAGACCCCAAGAGGCTAAAGAACACGTGGACTTTGGACACAGACCTTGAGCTCAGGTGAGGTCACAGCTACAGATGCGAATTCTGAGTACAGGTGCTGACTGTGGGTGGGGACCCAGTGCAGAGGGGTGCATGACTGTGGAAGCAGCTCCCTGAGACTGTTAAAGGAGCTTCAGGCAGAGGAACAAGCAATGGGACCACCAGGAGGCTTGATCCTGAGAACAACTAGACCTAAGACCTCAGGAACCCAAAGAGCAAAGACAGACCCTGGGCGTGAGGATAAAGCTGAGAGGGCACTGGGCTAACAATGGCAAGCCAGAGATAAGAACCCCAGGAGAGAAAGATCAAGAAGAAATCTTTAACACTCGACAACTTTTACACAGAAAAAATCCAGACAACAGAGTAAACAGCAGAGAAGAACAAACAAGTAGTCACATCCAAACCTTCCCAAAAAAATGAAAACTGTTCACAAGCTATTGAAGAGTTCAAATCTGAGATTATGAGAAAGATGGTAGAGAACTGGCAAGAAAATAACAGTTTAAAAGGCAGAATTTTGCAATTAGAAAGTGAGGCTCAGAAATCAAATGAATTGATAAATAAGTTGAAGACCAGAAATGACCAGGTGGAAGCCTTGAAGAACCAAACAGACCAGATTCAAAAGGAAAACCAAAAGATTATAGCTGGAAACCAGTCTCCAAAGGCTTGAATTGAGCAATTAGAAAAAGGTGCCCCCAAATCAAAAGAATTAATGAGCAAATTGGAGACCAAAGTCAAACAGCTGGAAAACAGGACAGACCAAATTGAAAATCAAAAGAATATAGCAGAAAACCAGTCTCTAAAGACAAGAATTGGGCAAGTAGAAGCCAATGATCTCTCAAGGCAACAAGAACAAATAAAGCAAAGTCAAAAGACTGATAAAATAGAAGGAAACATGAAAGATGAACAGGAAACAATCACACATTCTTGTGCACCTCTATAGCACTCTAGAATTACAGGATCCCAGGAGGGGAAATAATTTCTAGGCATATCTAATTCAACACATAGAAAAGTAGGAATCCAATTTAAATTTACAATAAAATGTTCCTCTTCTAGACCTCTAAATTTATCTCTGCTTCCTTATCTACAGAAGTAACTCATTCTGCTTTGGTGTAGCTCTCTTTGTTAGGAAGGTTTTGTTTTGGTTTTATTTTATTTACATGGAATTGAAATCTGCTTCTCTGATATGAGCATACATTGATCCTATTTGTTTCCTCTGAAGCCAAGGAAAAGAATAATTCTCGTTTCTCCTCCATATGATAATTCTTCACATGTTTGAAAATGGTAATCATATCTCTTCTCTAATCTCCTTCCCTGGGCTAACCTTCAATTCTTTTAAAATGTTGAAACTTGATTTATGTTCACTCTTCCTCTTGCCTAGCACAGTAATATGTACAAAGTAAATAAATGTTTATTAATGAATGAATGAATGAATGAATGAATAATGCCTTCACAATTCAACTTCTTATATATTCTTCAACCTAGTATGTTGCTTAGATCATTTAGCCTCATCCTAAAATTTGCAAGATCTCCAAAATAGATTATTTTCATTACCACAATAAAACTCTTCAGAAGATAATCTGTACTTGTAAAATAAATTCACTGAAGAATTCTCAAATTTACTTCAGTATCATAATTTCTTGACTGTTTTCTGCTTATATCTATCCTCCAGTGTCAAATAATTATTTAGTATATACATTCTGGCTAACACAGATATATTTACGTACTTGGGTGCAAGCTCAGAGTCAACAGAAACCCTTCCTCAGAAAGATGCAAAACAGGTTTAGCCTGGCTTTCAACAAAAAGCAAAGTATATACCTAACAACAGTATTTGATGCTGAATTTCATAGGTCACAAAAACTGAAAGAGACTTTACAAAACAGAACACTGAAGGTCAAGACTAGATAAAACTTTAGAGTTCCTCTCACCTCTGAGTCTCTATTTTTCAATCTATACAAGGGGGAGAATAATCTCTGCCTTGTTTCCCTCATACAAGTGTGGTGGAGATTTAATAAAATAAGGGATGTAAAAGAATTTGGTAACCACTTCTCAGGGACTAATTGGGAGCCACATGGGTTGAATGACTGACTTCTAATTTAGAAATTCATGTATAGTAGTTGGAGGGAGAGGGAGTTATATAACCATGAAGCATGAGTGTAACCTGTTCACATGGCCAGACTAACTAATTCCATGGGATAAGCCCTATAGATCTATCCCTACACATATTCCATGGGGGTTCAGACCTACTGCAATTGTAGTTTATTAATTCAATTACATCTCTATCTTATGGCTGAGATATACCTGGAAGGCTGTGGCAGGAGCACCTTAAAATTCACTGGCTCTGGGTATGAAGACTATTCCACTACAATTGCCACTGCCACTACCACCACTACCACCACCACCTTGACTGCAAAAGCCAGTCAGCAAGATAGAGGGCAGATGTCTATAATGATTTGATCAGAAGTGTCCAATACGCCAGAGGAATTCAGAGTTGGAAGGGTCCTCAGTAGTCATGTAGTCTAAGTTCTGTCTCCATCTAATTATATTATCATATAACCTTTCTCCCTATACTTTTTCCATAAGAAGAACATGTGGATTTTATTCAGTACATAAAATCTAAGAAAAAAGCATGATATATTTCTATTTTCCCATTTTTGATATTTTTCTGCCTCCTATGAAGAGGTGTGATAAAGTCTCTGTGCCACTGCTAACCACATGCCCCAATGGCACTCAGATAGAAGTTTTTCCATCTGGTGTCAGAGATGTTACCATTTTCCTAGGCTCCCAACCTCAGTATCATTCATTAATCCTCACTCTCATTGCTTCACATTACTGATCAGCTGCCAAATCTAATCATTTCTATCTCCATGTCTCTCAATACATCCCTTTCTCTTCATTTGAACCCACCCCCTCTAGTTTAATCATCTCTCATTTGGATGGTGGAAATAGCTTCATAATTCCCCCTGCCCCACCTCAAGCTTGTTTTTAATTTAATCCATTACCAAAGTGATTTTTCTAAAGTTCAAATATGACTATGATACTCCCCTTACTCTATAATCACTAATGATTCTTTAGGATTAAATATAAACTCCCCTTGGAGTTTCTTGGTTTCTCTCTTAGTCTTGGTTTCATTTAACATATCTAATCTTAATACAAATCATTCCCTCCACATACTCTTTCATTCAGTTATATGAGCATCCTTGGTGTTTTCTATCCATTGAATTGCATTTCCTGTCCTTGCCTTTGCACTGGAATATCCCTCATGTCTCTCTTTCCCCTCACCTCCATCTTTTCTAGTTCTTAATTTCCTTCCTTTCTCAGTTTAAGTGTCTAATAATAATAGCTAATATTTATATAACACTTAATATATGGGAGACACTGTGCTAAGAACTTTACAAATGTAACACTTTTCCCAGCACCCATTGGAATGGAATTCTCTTCTTATTGGTGGAGATGAATGCCTGACACTGCATGAAGGACCAAGTAGACAGAGTGGGCAAGAGTTGAGAAAACTTCAGTTGTCAGTCAGTCTCTCTCTAGTCCCTTCTGGTGTTCTTCAGGGCACAAGCTTTGATTTTTCTCTGGCACTGTTTAAACATCAAGTTGCTTCAGGCTGCTAGCTTTCAGAGAGAAAATGGAAGAGACCAATCTCCCATTGAGTTGCTGAAGGAAAAGACTCTGGGAAGATTTAAGAGGCCCCAGAATGTCCCTATTCCCAGCTTGCTACTTTTGAGACTGTGGAGAGTTTCATCTTAGGTAAATTCAAGGTCTCTACTTTCTTTGTTTAGCTGAGTCATTTCATTTCCATGGGAAATCTCCTTCACTTTGGATTATCTCACCTATATTCTTCCACACATACCTTTTATGATTTTTGTTTTGCTATGATTTGGATAATAAATAAGTTTCTTTACTATCCTCTATGTGTGTTCACTGTGAAATTGGAATTTGGCTGGAATGGGGTCAGGCTTTGGATATAGAGCTTAGAGTTTCTCCCTTCCCTCTAGAAATATAAAAACAACATGATCATATTCCCTACATAAATAATATTTAAGGAAACAGATAAATATACTTTTAGCTTAATCTCCTCTCTACCTACCACATCTTTTTGGAGAGCAGAGAACAGTATTTGGCCTCCACTTCCTCCTTTTCCTCCTGACAGGAATGAAAAATCTCCCTTAGAGAAAGGTGGGGGGGGAGGGGGGAATCGTCTAGAGATGTCTATTTTACCTCCTTTCAATCTACATTAAAAACAGGCTTCTCCAGATAGAGACCCCTCTTTACATATGGGGCTTGTGTTCTCTTTTGCCCCACTTAAATTATCTTATTTAATTTTGACAATATTTCTGGGAGAGAGGTGATATTCTTATTCCCATTTTACAGATCTGGAAACTGAGTTAGTAAAAGGTTAGGTAACTCACCCAGGATCATACAACTAAGGTATCTAGAACTGGATTTGAATTCAGGTCTCCCTGATCCTAGGCCCAGTATTCTAAACAATTTGACATCTAACTGCCTCATCATAAGGCCTTTCCTTGTCTCCCCACAATTTCATGCTTTCTACTCCAAGGTTCTTTTGTTTCTCCTTTCTACATGTTTTCTGTCTACCCATATATGAGTTTGGTATTTACATATATATATATATATATATATACATACTAGCTACCCCAATGAAATGTACATTTTTGGGTGGCAGGCCTGTTTTGCTTTTGTATTTGTATCCTCAGTGTCTAACACAATCTCTGACACATAGTAGGGGCTTAATAAATAATTAACGGATTAAGAATATTAAATCAGTAGAAACAAAGTGCTATGTGAAGTTGAAGGTTCATTGGGAGTGAGGAAGAGAGGATTCAAAGAAAGCTTCCTGGAGGGAGGATATGAACCAGACTTTGAAGAACAGGTAAGATGTCCGAAGGCATGGATACTGGCAAGGGGAAATCCAGGCATAGGGAAGAGTGACATACAGAAATACAGAGAAGAGGTAGCATTGGACATAAGTAGGGTAGGGTGAGTAGTACAACTATAGTAACAGGAATCTATCTCATAAAAAAGTCCATTCTATTTGGGGACAGCTTATAAATGTTAAATTATTCATTAGAGACAAGAAAATATAATTCTCTTACTTCATGAAAAACAGAGAACTATTGCTTTGAAACATTAAATATATTATCAAACTAAGTCCATATGTTAGTTAATTTTGCTGAATTTTTTCCTTCCATATCATTCTTTGTTATAAGGAATGGCTCATTGGTTATGGAAAGGAAGGATACATTCAGAAATGAAGCTGGTGAAAAATATCAATAAAATGTTTTCAGAAATAAAGTTGTTATTGCCATCTCTAGGAGTGGAGAAAGAAGGACTAGAGAGAGATGATATGGATCTTATAACTTCAAAAGAACATATAGAAAATTGTTATTACATATCATTGGGAAAATAAACTATCTCTTAAAAAGGGAAATAAAGGTAGTATAAAATGAAATGGATAAAAAATAATTTTAAATGTTACAGTCTTTGTAACATTTAGTGGAAATCCAGAACTCTTAGTCACTGGCCTCAAAAGGATAATAGAGCAGAACAGAAAGAGCATTGCCAAAAGCTCTGAGAGTCAAAAACGAAATCTGGGTTTTAGTCCTGATTTTTGTCTTTAATACCCTCTATGACCCTATGGAATTTCCTTCCTCACTATAGGCCTCATTTGTCCTGCCCCACCTCCACCTCCACCAATAACTACATTATCTCTAAGATGTGTTCCAAATCCAACAATCTAGTATTTTAGAAAAAAGCCTCTTAATATGGTGGAACTAGCCCTGGTCCTGATTTCATATCTTAACACTGTCATTTACTCACTTATTATTTGTCTTTGGCAAGTCATTTAACCTCTCTGAATCTCAGTTTGTCCCTGTTCCCTCTGTAAAATTCTAATGCTGACTCTACACATCTCATGAGGGTAGTTGTGAAGCTCAAATGAAATAATATGTGATGTGTATGTTCATATGTCCATCTATGTGGATTTGCTTTTATGCTTTCCTAAAAGTCTTAAGCTACAATAATAAGCTAATAGAGCTTGTGAATTAGTTATTACACAAAGGCATTCTATGTCTTTAACTATTGTTGTTCTACATTCCAATATTGCTGCAATGTAATAATTAATGCAAAAGTTGATCAGCTAATAACACCTGCTATTGAGAGTCCTTTAAAGTTGGTAATAGCAACATAGGTAATTTATTGACAGAGAAATCATTATATTTATAAATAATATCCATCCTGGGCCCCTGGGACAATTTCTGCTTTCTGACACATTCTTGGGCACTGGACATTTCTTGAAGCAATGATGCTGAACTAGCATATTTCCAAGGCACATCTTTAACATAGTCTGTGATCAAAGATCCTTTATAGTTGAGACACCTTATGTTTTGAGGTCCCTTCTGCCTTGAAAGTCCTGTGTTGCTTGTGGATAACTTTGTATCTATAAGGAAGAGAGGTATAGAGGAAATCCATTATGGTCTTTTCAGGACATGTGGCATCTACAGGGTACTATGAAAGAACTCTTCCTTCCACCCCACTCTGGGATTTGTTGCTCTTCTTACTGCATTTATAGTTGCTCTGGGTACAATATGAGCAGATCAAGAGCACAGAGTAAGTTGGGGAGGTTTCCTCATTTAACCTGTCATTGTCATGAACCAGTCTGTCAACACCTTTTTTCAAAATGGGTAGATAATAGCAAGAGTGGCATCTCTCTCCTAATAGGAGATGGTTAAGAAATACTTGAATAGCTATGAATAATGAACAGAATCATGGCATATTAGATATGGAAGCTACCTTAGACATATCTAAACATAACAAAATATCATCAGAAGAGGCTTTGGAGACCATGTAATTGAATGTATATGTAGAATCCCTAGAACAAAATCCTACCATATCAGAGTGGGATGCCATAAGAAACTTCAGACCATCACCTAAGGATCAGTAGACTGAAAGTATCTTGCTGAAGAATCTTAGAGAGGCAATGCCAAAATCTGGCAATAGCACAATATTCAAATCCCAGCTCTATCACTGACTGACTACATGATCTTGGGCTACTCAATTAACCTCTCTCTGGACCTCTCATCATCTGTAAAATGAAAAGATAGATCCAGATGGTCTCTAAGGTCCCTTCCGATTTCAAAAGATCCTATGATCCCCAATAAGTAGTCTTGTAGCAATTGCTGGAAGACTTCCAGGGAACAGAAAGTCTCCAAATGTCCTATTACACCTATGGATAATATTAACTATTGGGAAGTTTTCCCTGATATCAAACTAGAAGAATAAGCAAGAATTCTTTTTTGGCTGGAGTACAATTGGGGCATTCTTAGGCCCCAAAACATACAGACATAAACATTTATAGTAAGCAGCAAAAAACAGACTATAGTGCATGCATGACATGGCAGAGAATGAAGGAGAATTTAAAGGTCCTCAACTCTATAGAGATGGGATCTGGGTTGTTCCAGGCTTCCATAGACAAGGATCTGGCCACAGAGAAAGGTCATTCCAAGGTCCAGATCCTTCCAAATACATGGGCTGGGTGTTCCAGGAAAGCAATGCATTTCTATGGACTTCATTTCTTCCTGGGAAATGGCCTCCTAGATGATCCCCTAAGAATTCTGGGGAAATGAATTACTTCTCTAGATCAGGGTTAGAGTCTGAGGAAAAACTCAGCCTTCAGGGAATTCTGGTATGGAAAGCTTGATGGTCCAAGTAAAAAGAATGACTTAAATCGGCAGAGTTCTTCTTGAATGGGCAAAAGTATCAAGGGTATTAAATGCTTTCTTATTTTTCTTATGAGAAAAGGTAGGGAGAGGAGTAGATACACCATAAGAAGGGATGGACAGTTTCTCCTGTGTCCAGTATTTTTTGTATTTTTTTTATATTTTTTTGCATAGTTGGATTTTAAAATTTTCTTTTTTTATCTCTATCACTATCTAATAGCTGAACCCTTCCCTTCCTTATCACAAATTAGCACAATTAAACAAAATAAATCCATATATTGGCCTTATTTAAAAATGTAAGCTTCATTCTGTATCTTCAATCTGTCACCTCTTTCCAAAAGTGAGCTTCATACTTCACCATCAGTATTTTCAAGTTGCAACTGATCAATGCATTGATCAGAGTTCTGTAGGCTTTGAAAGTTCTTTTTCTTTACAGTACTGAGTCCCTGTTAGTATCACTTCATTATCTCTGCTGAGCTCCATCTATCACTCTGCAGGAATAGACCACTGAAATTTGCTGTCTTTGTCTCCATTCAGAAATTGCATGCATGAACAAATCATCAAAGAACTCCCTAAGAAAAAAATCACCAGGGCCATATGGATTCAGAAGTGAATTCTAACAAACATTTAAAGATCCATTTATCCCAACACTCTACAAAATATTTGTCAAAATACGCAAAGAAGGAATCTTACCAAATTCTTTATATGATACAAATATGGTACTGATTCCCAAGCTAGAAAGGCCAAAAACAGAGAAGGAAAACATTAGACCAATATTCTTAAGGAACATAAATGCAAAAATATTAAATAAATTACTATCTAAAAGATTACAGCAAGTTATCACAAGGATTATTCAATATGACCAGGGGTGGGATTTATATCAGGAATGCAAGATGATTTAATATTGGGAAAATTATCCATATAATTGACTATATCCACAAACAAACCAACAGAAATCACATCATTATCTCAACAGATGCAGAAAAAGCCTTTGACAAAATACTACACCCACTCCTAGAACACTAGAAAACACTAGAAAATATAGGAATAAAAGGGCCTTTCCTCAAAATAATAAACAGTATTTATTTAAAACCATCAGTAAGTATCTGCAATGGGGAGAAATTAGATGCCTTCCCAATAAGATCAGGAGTGAATCAGAGATGCCCATTATCACCACTACTATTTAATATTGTACTAGAAATGCTAGCAGTAGCAAATAGAGAAGAAAAATAAATTGAAAGGATTAAAGTAGGCAATGAGAAAACTACACTATCACTCTTTGCAGATTGATCAATTCTCTTTCCTAGAGAATCTAGGAAAAATCAATTAAAAAACTAGTAGAAATAATGAATAACCTTAGCAAAATTGCAAGGTACAAAATAAACCTGCATAAATCATCAGCATTCCTATGTTTCCAACAAAACTCAGCAGCAAGAGTTAGAAAAAGAAACTTCATTTAAAATTACTCTAGATAAGATAAAATACCTGGGAATCTACTTGCCAAGACAAATTCAGGAATTATATGAAAATGCCTGCAAAATACTCTTCACACAAATAAAACTAGATCTAAAAACCTAGAAAAACATCAATTGTTCATGGTCAGGATGAGATAATATAATAAAAATGACAATCGTACCTAAATTAATTTACTTATTCAGTGCTAAACCTATCAAACTAGCAAAACACTTTTTTATAGAATTATAAAAATTATTACAAAGTTCATCTGGGAGAACAAAAGATCAAGATTATCAAGGGAAATAATGGGAAAAAAATGTGAAGGATGGGAGGCCTAGCTTTACCAGATCTCAAACTATATTATAAAGCAGTGATCATCAAAAACTATATGGTACTGGCTTAGAGATCTGAAACAGGATCAATGGAATAGACTGCTGGAAGAATTGGAAAACAATTTGGGAGAAATTAGGCTTAGATCAACATCTTATATTCTATATACCAAGATTAACTCAGAATGGGTAAATGACTTGAATATAAAGAGAGAAATCATAAACAAATGAGATGAACATAGAACAGTATATCTGTCATATCTATGGGAAAGGAAGGAATTTAATACCAAGCAAGAAATAGAGAACACCTACAAAATGTAAAATGAATAACTTTGATTATATTAAATTAAAAAGTTTCTGTACAAACAAAATCAATGCAACCAAAATTAGAAGGGAAGCAATTTCAATAACAGAAACCTCTGACAAAGGTCTCATTTCTCAGATTTATAAGGAGCTAAGTCAATTGTACAAAAAATCAAGTCATTCCCCAACTGACAAATGGTCAAGGGATACAAATAGGCAATTTTCAGATAACAAAATCAAAACTATTAATAAGCACATGAAAAAGTGTTCTAAATCTCTCATAATTAGAGAAATGCACATGAGAACAACTCTGAGGTACCACCTTACACCTAGCAGACTGGCCAATATGGCAGCAAAGGAAAGTGATAAATATTGGAGGCGATGTGGCAAAATTGGGACACTAATACACTGCTGGTAGAGTTCTGAATTAATTCAGCAATTCTGGAAGGCAATTTGTAATTATGCGCAAAGGGCTTTTAAAGAATGCATACCCTTTGTTCCAACAATACCACTGCTGGATTTGTACCTCAAAGAGATAATAAGGAAAAATATTTGTACAAAAATATTCATAGCCATGCTCTTTGTGGTGGCAAAAAATTGAAAAATGAGGGAGTGTCCATCAACTGGGGAATGGCTGAACAAATTATGGTATATGATAGTGATGGAACACTATTGTGCTGTAAGGATTGATGATCTAGAGGCTTTCCATATGAACTGGATGAACCTCAATGAGCTGATGCAAAGTGAAATGAGCAGAACCAGGAGAGCACTGTACATAGAAAGTAAAACATTGTGGAAAAATCCAATGTAATAGACCTTGCTATTAGTTGCAATGCAACAAGCCAGGACACTCCTGAAGGACTTAGGTAAAAGAATGCTATCCACATTGAGAGAAAGAACTATGGGAATAGAAATGCAAAAGTAAAGCATATGACTTCACTTATCACATGTATATATGGGTATGTGACTTGGGTCTAGACTTTTAAAAAATCTCTCTATAGCAAAAATGAATAATTCGGAAATAGGTATCAAGTGACAACATTTGTACAACCCAGTGGAATTGCTTGTTGGCTCTGGGAGCGGTGAGGGAAGAGGGAAGAGAAAGAAAATGAATCATGGAAACATGGAAAAATATTCTAAAAAAGAAACTGAATGCATGAGATAGCAGTAAAATGCATGAAAACTAGATTACAGAGCAATGCAGAAGGTATCCATAGAAATTTAATTAGAAGAGGAAACCAATCTGCTATTTAGATAAGCCCATCACCAGGAAGGCAGGGACTTTCACCTTCCCAAACTCATCTTCCATTTCCCAGTCTCTATCAGGCTATGAATGCCTCCTCTAGGCTAAATGCTCTTGACCCCTATATAGCCATGTTTCTTATTAAAGATATCCTATCATGACTCCCCAAGATCCTCAAGAACCTTGCCATCTTCCCTCCTACTTTGTCTGCCATATCCTAACTCCTCCTGATCTTTCTATCTGCCTTGAAACTGTATCCTCCTTTTTGTGCTGTCTCATAATTAGAATGGAAGTTCCTTGAGAACAGGGACTATCTCACCTTTTTATTTGTATCTCCAGCACTTAGTGCATGGCTTGGCACAAAGTAAGCATTTGATATTTTTTTAACTTTATAACATTTCTAATAATAAGAGAAAATAGAAACATATCTGACATCCTCCAAGGAGGATGGATGGCTTAGGGGTTGTAATTGTCACTGTATGGATGATGAAGGAATGAAGCAAAGAAAGAAGAGAACCCAAACATAAGAAATTCAAAACGTAAAGTATATAAGAGAGATGCTGACCTATGACTGGGAAGCTACAGGAACAGAAAAAATGCTTCAGTACCTGTAACTTCTATGCTTTCAAAATTCTGGAAATGCCAAGAGCAGTGGATTTAAACACAGAATAATAGCTTGGGATCTTGTTTCATAGCTTTCAATTTAGCAAAAAAGTAGTTTTCAGTTGCTTGTTCTTTGCCAGGAACTGTCCTAGTTACTAAAAATACAAATACAGAAGACAGTCCCTACCCTCAAGGAGTTTACATTCTAACAAAGCAACAGTCACCTACACATCACTAAGAATTAAGCAAATAAGTCAATTATTCCCCTTGGATATAAGCCATAGAATGATTATTTTCTTTGGAGGGTGGTGGTGAAAGATGTATACTCAGAGAGGGTGGGGATCCTAAACTATCAAAGAATTAGCAAAGGATTATGGGAGGTGGCAAGATTCTTGAAGTTATTCACATGACAACAAGGAAAAAAATTCACCTGGGCCTAGACTGGGTGTCAGAACAATTGGATTTAGGTTCCTATTCTAGCACTATGTGGTCTTGGGTAAATTATATCTAATCTCTAGACCTCACTTCTTCATTTGTAAAATAAGTATGAATT
Source organism: Gracilinanus agilis (assembly GCF_016433145.1). NCBI lineage: Eukaryota > Metazoa > Chordata > Mammalia > Didelphimorphia > Didelphidae > Gracilinanus > Gracilinanus agilis. Next base: position 355,638,396 of record NC_058131.1, on the reverse strand, counting down.
GTGACTCCAAAGATCCCTTCTAGCTCAGAGAATATATGCTAGTTAACATTTGGAATGACAGTGTGGTATAGTGGAAATGTTATGGGAAGAGCTATCCCAATTCATGAGGATTTCCCAACTAAAGAATTATAAAGGTGCTCCAATAAAGTTAAAAATGTTTATTTGGGAAGGGCTTGGGATTGACATATGATTCAAGGATGGTTAATTTGGCAGGGCTGAAGCTGACATTGTGACTGGCAAGGGCAGGTGACTGGGGGAAAAGGCTGGAGGTTGAAGAAGTTATTTTTCAGGATATATGCAGATCTCAGACTTGAAGAACGCACAGGCCATCTTTATCCATTTATTGATAGTCATCAGAAATGGCTTTCTCTGCCCAGTCTAGGTTAGGAAAATCCTGCATTTGTGCCCTGAAATTTCTGGGTTTTCTGCATCCTGCTCTATTTCCCCCTCTCTTTATTTCTGGGTTCCACTACATTTCTCCCTCTTTTATCGAGTGGGGGATAGAGGGGAGAGGAGAGGATTTCACCCTCTTAAAAGCCCAGTACTCTAGAAACCTGTGGAGAATAGGTGATTCTTAAGTTCTGTAACTTCTTCAGACTGTGTTGGGATATTCCACTGACCGTAGTCAAGTCTACGAGGATTGAAGGGCTTGATCCAGGGGGTGGAGTATAGTTGCTAAATGAATGACAATGGATGTCACCATCTGAAATCTAATGGAATAAACTGGGAAGAAAAAAAATTTAGAAAGCATATTTAAGAGACAGGGACCAAAAATCAGGAGGAGGAATATTATCAATAAATGAAAATTTAAAAGATCTCCATGGGGATCCTGAGTTTTCAGGCATCCAGTCCTTTGATACTGTTCTGACTTGTAATGGGTGTAATGGTATGGCTCCCAACGAAAGCCTGTAGGAGACTTTGACAGTATGGATTATATTTTCATAAGCAGACAAATTAGTGAATCTCTGACCTCTGTTTTGCTTAACTTTGTTTCAGTTAGGGAGACTGTATGTTGCCAGTCCCACTTTTGTCTCTACTGTAGGTTGAAAAGAAGTAAAAGGCAAAATATCAGGCCATTTTAGATGGATTTTGGCCTAAAGGGTCACTATCCTGATCTTGAATGCCCTGTTTAGGTAAACCATAGAAATTAGTACAGAAAAGCAATAGCAGCTAACAACATTAACTAACATCAAGATTCTTTGTGTTTTAGTAGCTTATCCCTACTGCCAATATTTCAGATCTCAGATATCTCCTGTACTTATATGAATTAAAAACTACCCTTTGACAGTTAGGGATATGTAGATTTGATTCTTTGGTTCTGAGTGGTTTAGAGAGCTCCTTTAGAGGTCACTGCTAAAATCTTTTACAAAGCAGATTCCAATATGGATTAGTTTAGCTTTTATGAACACATAAGTAATAATCCTCTAGCTATTAGGTTTCTCTAACCTTGATTCTGTAAGAAATGCAGAAATTTCTGGACCATAATCCTGAACCTAAGATCCAAACTTCAATAGTGGTAAATTAAAGCTGAAGGTTCCATGGGTTTCTACAGATGTTCCTACAAACCCTTGACAACAGATGATTGACAAAAACTCACATACTTAAAGCATGTTAGGCAGCAGTTGATAAATTCTGGTCTTTTGACTGATAGTCTCAGACAATAACTCTTAAGAAGAGATATAAAGGTAAGCAGAGTCATCTCCCTTAGCCATAAAACCTAAGAACCCAGTTGTTGACTTAAATTCCTAGGAAAGCAAATACTGTTCCTGCTTTTACAGCTGACTCTAGGGTAGTTTGACTGTTTAGCTTTAGGTAAGAGTCAGAGCTATCAATAAATCGTGCAGTATCTGTTGGATTTCAGGATCAAGTGAGAGAAATGTTCTAAATGATAAAGAGGATTTTACCTTCATAGGTGCTAGTAGTAGTTCCCTCAATCTCTGTCAGAATAAAGCTCTCTACCTGTGAACATTCTCCTAAGTACTTTGTGGCTCTGCACTCGAATGGTGCATTACCATGATGATCCAACAATACCGGAATTCAAAACTCAAAATAACATCATTTGCAGACCCAAGAGATTTTACCTCAAATGGCAAATCTCATTGATCATGCTTTAGAGCAGCAAAGTTTACATTTTCAGTAATTCAATTTAATTGTCTTGAAATTCCAGGACCCAAACAAGCTTTTTTGTTTTACAGGATTGGTGATTCTGCTCACACGGACCAAAAAAGTTACATAAGGAAATCTGGCAAGGTTCTTTTCCCTTAATTTTTCCATACACTTACAAATCTATCTGTGAGCTCTCAGGGACCTTAGGTTTGCCCCACTTTGTCCATTAAAAAGTTATAGCCTGAAAACAAGACAATTTTTAAACTCCAGTCACAAAATACATAGAGGATACATTTACTTTATAGAAATATACCTTCTCCCTTTTTCATTGAGTCAGGAAAAGGTTAATAATTCTGTACATAGTTTATGTTACAGTATCTCAAAACTTTCTATGATTAGTGGCGGCTTCATCTCCCAGTTGTTTGCTACTCTGGGAAATGAGGAGAACCTCTTAATTGCTTTAAATATTAATAATAGCTTAAACTTATTAGGGTCAAAACATTCACATATTTTGCCTTAATTATTACTCAATAACCCAAAATGATCCAGATTTTTTAAAAAGGACAGCACATTTTAAACACTATCTCTTAGCACATAACCTTGTCCAATTCATGTCACACCTTAATTTTGTCCATAGTACAAAATTGGTAAGCTGATGTAAGTAATTATGATTAAATAAAACAATGCTACATGCAAGTTGCATTAGTCACATGTTTACATTCAAACAATGAAATCATTCTTATTCTAAAAGTAAAGATATTAACAATAATCTATTAGAGCACTGAGGTTCCTTTAAAGTTAAATCTAAAGATTCCTGCAGTTCAAATCATTTAACCATCTTTTTCATTCACGTCTCTATGATAAAAGCACCCTTCAAACTACTAAAGAAGGGACTTATTTGGATAGTTGGTACAAAATACATCATACATTCAGACAAGCTTTTCTCTAACAGGTGTAGATTGATGAAAGTATGATTAAAAACTATGATCAGGCTTACAGAAATTTTTCAATAGTTTAAGTGACTCTATAACCCTTCCCAGGAAAATTAATCAGATAAAACACATTTAACAATACACACCACATTTATAACCTCATAAAATCTGATAGATAATCTGTAATACTGAATCCTGACTTTATATTTAGACTCTGAAACTTCCCTGAGTTTAGGAACTTAGAATGTTATTTTTCAGAACCAAAGGTATAAACATTTTAATTCTGAAATAAATACTGCTTAGGAAATCCAGTTGGGAGATTGAATATTTCTCTCTTTGTCAAATGGTTAGTTTTCAATTACTTTATGTCTGTCTTTTTCCAGTCTCCTTCAATGTGAAGAGGAACGGAAAGAGGACGTACAAAGATTTTTCACTACTCAAAATAGATAGTAAGACTGATAAATAATTCATTTTCACTAGTTAAGCTAGTTTCTCTTCTTTTAGAGTTTATGGAGCTCAAAATTCAGAGATTTTTCAACTTCACACCTCAATTCCATTTAACCCTGATCTTGCTTGTCTTTCAAGCATCCTCCACATTCCAGAGTAGGGAGAGACGAACACACAGATCCACTGCATCCATTTGACAAGGAAATGGTAGACCACTTCAGTATCTTTGCCAAGAAAACTGCATGGATGCTGGGATATACAGTTATATAAATGTCAGCTATTTTTTTCCCCTTCCAGTTCTAGCAGCCTACAGTCAAGATTCTAATGGTCCTTCAAGTCCATCAGCCTATGCATTTAAGGTCATTTCCAGACCTAACATTCTATTTCCTTTGGTCTAAGGGTATTTCTAGCTCTGACATTCTATGTTCTACGTTATACTTTTTCCCCCCAATTCTGTTGTTTATGTGATTCAAACCCTGATTTATAATATAGGCTAATATAAATTAAAACCGTATTAGGTTCTGAATTGAAAAGATAGTAAAGATATTGGACTTTCTGGTTATATCATCATCTTCACTCAGGCAAAAAGGGCTATCAGCAATTAATTGTTTAGAAGAGGGAATCTGCCTACCATAAAACCCTATCCAAAGGTCAAGGCATGGAATCCTACCCTGTCTGGAATGTCACCACCTCCCTCACCTGGGTAGACAGGTCACCTTCATCCTCAGCTGACTAGACAAGCCCCCACACCCACAGACACACCTTCAACCTCATTCCTGTATCTATTCCTTGCTTTCCATCTCCTGAGCTCTAGTCCACCCTGAAACAAATTCAGAATTATCCCATGAGACAAATTAAAAATTAAAGAGAGAATCACAAAATTTTAAGAATGAGTGGGGAGGAAGGGATACCTTAGAGATTATCTAGTCTGGTCCTTCCCTTTTACATTGTGAAGAACGTGAGACTCGGGTTGTATTGTATAAAGGTGAAGTCTTATTATTTGTGTCCCTTCCAGCTTATTTTCGATGGGTTAAGGTCCCTCTCAGTCAAAAATACAAAATCATTTTATTCTCTTCCTTTCCTCCAGGCCTCAAACACACTCCCCCTCACAGAGGCTGGTCTCCCTTGGGTGTTAATAGGATTAAAATAATTGACACAAAAATGTGGATGGCCCATAGATCTCATAGCCAGGAGGTCCCTAACCAAGCATATCTTTCTCTGGATCTTGATAAAGCCCCCACTCTTATTCTTATTCTTCCTGGGATATGGTCAATGATATAATTTTAAGGTAGCACTGCTTGCCACCATTTCTGTAACTCCAAAACCCAAACCATTCTGTATTCTAAGCCAAAGTTTCTGTCAGCTATGAAATTCTATATTCTACATTCTGAGATCCTTTAGCACTCCAACATTCTATGATTTATAATTCAAGTTCCTTTAATGTTCTGACATTCCATGTTATGTGTTTTAAAGGCTCTTTCAGATATGATATTCTGGGTTCAGTGTTCTAAGGTCATGCCTAAATCTGACAATTCATGTTCTCTCTGCTAAGTAATGTCCTTTCCAGGTGTGTTACATAGTTGAATGCTGAACTTGGAGTCAGGAAAACTTGAATTCAAATTCTTTCTAAAATATTTATGAGCCTTTCTAATCCAGAGCAAGTAATAACAGCTGGAGAATCAGAGCAAAAATCTTACCTCTAACACATGCTACCTGGATGACCTTGTGCAAGTAACTTAACTTGCTTGGCCTTCAGTTTCTTTACATCTGATGTGAGGGGAGTGAATTAAATGATCTATAGATGATGGCCTGTCCATATCTGATTTTCCTTATCTGTAAGATGGCAATATTAGTCCGTACTTGACAAGGAAGTAAGGATCAAATGAGTCAATACACGCTACATTTTGCAGAACTGAAAACATTATATAAAGATGAGGTCTTATTATTTGAGTGTCCCTTCCAGTTGATTTTTTATGAATTAAGGTCGTTCACAGTCAAGTGCAAAATCTTCACAGTTTTATTCTCTTCCTTCCCTCTCCACCTCAAATACACTCCCATTCACAGAGGTTGGTCTCTCTTGGGTGTTAATGAGATTAAAATAACTGACACAAAGGAGTGGATGACCCATATATGGGTCCTTATTTTCAGGGAGGAACTGATCCCAAGGTATAAGATGGGTGCTTCTTTTGGAATCTGTAGTAGTTATTTAGAGGAAACTGTTTCTTAGCTCTGGGATAACTTTGCTTTTATAGGGATACATAATCACAGGAAAATAAACACACAGGAATTAAACTGAATTCATACACCCAGTTAAGGTTCAGGGTCATAAATAATTAAGGACATGCATGCCAAATATGTACACATATACATACACACTGGAACATAAATATATATCTATATAGGGATATATACACAAAGAGGAATAACAATGACTGACTAGGAAAATTCTGAAGAAAGGACTTATAAAACAGAAGACATCCTTCTTGTCTTTAAAAGGATCTGCATAAGGGAGGGTGTTGAGATAGGAATAGAACCTATATAAATAACAGAAGTGCTCTCTACGAAAGGTTCTCTTTGGGGTTCTCTTACTTATCGGGTGCATTGTGCCCTACCCCCAGGTGAAAGCTTCTAATTTCATTTTCAGTGCTCAAGCCTTTTCTTACTTATGACCATCAGATGACTTTACAAGCATTCAGTTTCATAAAGCTTCAAAAACAGAACAAAGTTTTGTTTTCTTTGTTTTGTTTTTTACAAAGTAGAGAATAAATAAAGAATTCATATTTGAACCTAAGAAAGGAAAGAGATTCTTCTTTCTGATGAGTTCCTCTCCTAAAGCCCTTATGATTATCCACAAACCCTGGCACCTAGGTACCTCTTTGAAACTAGCAAAACTGATTTGTAGTAGGATGCCTTTGCTCTGGGCGTGGGGTATTCCCCTTCTTCCTACTTCCTAGTTTCTCTCCTGCCCTTTATTGTAGAGTTTTATTTATAATCAAGTGTGTGAGGTATTTAATTGTTTCAATTATGGTATTTTGAATAAAATAATACCCAGCCTTTCTCTGCCCATGGTGTCAAGGATGAGAAATTAAGCCAACTTATTTAAGTGAGGGCTCATTCCTTTTAAATAAAACTTATTATGGTTGCCTTAGAGATTTCCCCTAGTAGGAAGATGATTTTTTTACCAACCATATCTCCCAAATTGGTAGGGATCACTGAGACCTCAGTAGAATGAAGTATAGTGAAATTGAGAGATACTTCTCTAAATAATGCTGAGACCCACCCACCCCCATCTCTGTTCCCCAACTACAGAATGGAGACTACCTACCTCTCCTCAAGTTTTGTGGCCACTTTGCTTGAATCCTTCCTTTGTTGTCCCCATTTCTTTTGCTTTGACTCCTGAGGTATAGGGCTACTCTTTGTGCATTACTAATTTCACTAGTTCTTTTGGGAAACCCAAAATTGCTATTAAGGACTGAGAGAGACTTGTATAATCACTGTAGCTTACAGTATTACACTGGATAGTATTCAAGAAAAGGAGAAGCTCTTAAGAGGTTGTTCTCTTATTGATGCTCTAGTAATTACTAGATCTTTTGTGGACAATTGCACTCTAGTCTGTTGTTCTCTGTCACATTGTTCCTTCCCTATTATCCCTATTATCCCCTCTCTCCTAAGTCCCTGCTTTGGTGTTCTTTAGTCCACTTCTCCTCTATTACTTTTCCTAGCAAAAGTCTCCTTCCTGCCCCTGTTGCTATCCTTGCTTCTGATTCTCTCCTAAGCTTTTCATCTCTCTTCACCTGGGAGAGATCCAGCTCTGCCACTTGTGTCTAAAAAAACAAAAAACAAAAAAGATTCAAGCTTTCTTAAATTCTAAAAAATATTTCAAGTAGCTTTCAAAGGGAGTTCTCTCTACCTAATGTTCTGTCTCTCACCTTCTCAAGGAGAGCGAAGCTGACATGTCAATTTCTCGAAAGGGCTTCTCAAAGTTCCCCAAAAGGGAGGGGAAATGTTGGAGCCAGTGAAGATAGAGAGGAATCAACCCTAATAAATTTTTGTGGTCCTTACCATAGGCTGGAGGGGATGCTAGAGGATAACATACAGTACCACAGGCTTCCTAGATAAAAATATCATTAAACTACTTGGTGACTTTATATGTGCTTCCACAGAATCATTTCAAATCCCACTTTAACATGGAAGGATTCTGCAACAAAAAATTCTAACCTTTTTAAATTCATTTTCTTTTTCCTGGGAAAAGAAGAACTGATCTCAATTATTAAACCTGAGACATCGTGATACAGTAGAAAGAATTTGCCAGAGGAGCCTGGAGATCTAGATTAGAATGCCAGTGCTCCCATTGACTGATTGTTTGACCAGGGAGACAGGTCACTGCTCCCTCTTGCCTTAATTATCTCTTCTGTAAAATGGAAAGAATTTTACTAAATTACTGGTTCATCCTGAAGTGTGATTCAACAAAGCATTCACATATTCAGAGAAGAGTCCATTTTTCCATTAAAGGAGAGATAATTTTTTGGAGGCAATTAGGTAGCTCAGTGGATTGAGAGCCAGGCCTAGACAGGAGGTCCTAGGTTCAAATCTGGCCTCAGACACTTCCCAGCTGTATGACCCTGGGCAAATAACTTAACCCCAATTGCCTACCCTACAGCTCTTCTACCTTGGGACCAATACACAGCATTGATTCCAAGACGAAAGGTAAGGGTTTAAAAAAAAAAAAAGAAAAGGAAAGAAATATTTTCTCACATAGAATTTGTTCATGAAGATTAAAGTGCCTGATGAGTCATATCTCTTACTCTGTGAAGAGTCAAGGCAAGTCTAAGCTATTATCTTCTTAGAAAACCTAGCCAAGAAACTCTATTCAGTATTTGTTTATAAAGACTTAACTTTAAAAATCATAAAATGTACTGGATAATAGTTAGGAGGCCTAAGGATTAATCCTAGTTTTGTCACTAACTGGCTGCTTGTCCTCAGGCAAGTTGTTTTCATAGTCTAGATTTCAATTTGCCTATGTCTCATATGGAGAATAATACTAGCCCTACTAAACTTATCCCAGTTGTGAGGGGAAAATGAATTTCTAGTAGATATAAAAAAGCTTTGGGGAAAAAAAAGAAAAACTATGATATTCAGGGCAATGGATAGAAGCAGGGTATGTTGGACATGAAGGTAATATTTATAATAAATGATGTTGATAATTTTTTTAATGAAGGAATGAATACCTTTGGAATCTCTAATATCTCCTGTCCAGGGGGGGAGGGAGGAGGAGAAGAAGAGGGCTATAATAGGCCTATATCTTTTAGGAACTTGTGGTCATTTGAAAACACATGCATCAATGAGATATAAAGTAAAAATTTTACTTAAGCAAGGGAAAGGAGATCGACCAAACTGAACAGGACCTTACAACATAAAATATTACTACTGGAAGGGGATTAAAATCCTAGATCTCAGGATGTTGTAAGTGGAAAACAGGAGTTGAGCAGAGACTATAACCTAAGTCATCTACTCCTAGTCTTAAGAATGATAATAATAATAACATGCATTATTGAAACATGCTCATTAAAAAATAAGGTCAACAAAGGAAATGCACTTGCTTCATATTCTGAAATCAAACTCATCATGTTCCTCCCCTCCCCACCCTCTTCTAACTACTCTTTGTCAACAGATCCTCCCAGTGGCGGCTCAAAATTTCAATGCCCATTCTAATGCTTCCCTCTTCCTCACTCCCAAACCACCAGTGGTGGTTTGCCAAGGTTGATCATTTCTATATCCAGAATATCTCTTACATATACCCCCTTCTTTCGAGTACCAAAGACCCCACTGTAGTCCAAACTCTTATCACCTGAATAATAGGTATTATAGTCTCCTACCAGTGTCCTCGACTGTATCCAACCCATTAAGCTTAGGCTGAGAAATCATCTCAAGGCACTGCTTTAATCACTTCACTCCAAAGAAAATTTTTAATAGCTCCTCATTGTCTATGGAAAAAGTCCAAACCCTTCACAAGCTTGTCTCTCCTCTAAGGCCTTAGAACCTGGAATAAGGAGGTCTTGCAAAGATATGCCTTCAGTTCACTCTGTTGCATTGATAAGTCACTTCCTTTCTCTGGTCCTTAATTTTCCCATTTTAAAAATGAAGGGCCTAAATTAGATGATCCAAAGTGTACCCGCTATTTCTTCCATTAATTCTATGTTCTATGATCACTTCCAGCTCTGACATTACCTGTCCCACAATAACATTATAGTTAGTCTCTTTGAATTATCATGAGACTATTGCCATTTTTCTTAGAATGGTTATTTTTACTCTATGAAAGTCTCTCTGCTGAGATCACAAATATCAACAAGAAATTCACAATATAGGGAAAAAGAAGACCAGACCCAAGGAGAGAGCAAATGCTGCAGGAACTGAGTAAGGAGGGAACACCAAGAAATGGGATTTGGGGGAATTTTACCAGTAGCATAGCAGGGAGTATTGCTTTCACTGTCCTTCCTTGCTCCCATTTTATAGATGAGGAAATCAATGCTCAAAGTTTACACCTTCAGTAATAATTCAGGGAAAATGTGCTGCCTTTTTCATATGTGAAGATTGTGTCAGCCTACATGCTATGACTTTTGGTTTTGCTTTTTTTTTTCTAGTAATGGAGATGTCCAATACTGATTTCCTCATATTCTTTCCTTTTTCTCTCTGCAATCCTATGCCTTGCATAACCGAAATTATACAAAGTCTCTGTAAAAGATGGGAGAGTTTTGATTCATCACAGAACAGTGGAAAGAGACCCTCTAATAAGACACTCCAAGAATCAGAGTTCGGACACTTTTAATATTCAGTATGTATATGTTATTAACAATTTGCTTCATGCCATACTAAATGTGGCTTCTATTTACAAAGTCCTTCAAGGTTTGTAACTTGCTTTGCCTGTATTATCACATTTGATCCTCAAACAACTCTGTCAATTAGGTGCTAATATTATCTCCATTTTAAAGATGAAGATACTCAAGCCACCTGAGGTTAACCCCAGTTCATCTATCTGGTGAGTATCTGAGTATGAATTTGATCCCAGTTCTCCCTGATTCCAAGCCCTGCCCTCTACTACAACACATTTAGCACCCTGTCCTGGGTCCTGGAGATACAAAGATAAAATATGGCAGTCTCTGACCTCAAGAAGCTCAGATTCAATTAGTAAAGGTATTGCCCTTTCCACAGAGAAATACGTTCATGGAAATCCAGACAGAATGTTCCAATAAAATCTGATGAAGGAAATTGGGGCATTCTCCACCTATACATTCTACTAGGGGAATCCAAGCAGCCTAAGAGAAGGAATTGCTACCTAAAGAAGGATCACTTTATAAATGAATCAATAACTTGATGAACATATGAAAAGAGAAATTATTAAGCATCAAAAATTATAGTGTTAAGCAAAGAATATAAATGCAAATAAGCAAGACAATCTCTAACCTGAAAGAGGTTACATCCCAAAAGGGGAACACAACATTTATACAGGAGCAGGAGTTGGAAGGGGGTAGGGAAGTTATGATTAGGATGGGCCCCAAGATTGATAAAGTAATAGTCTAGCAATCAGAGTCAAGGGTCTCAAGAGCGGGGGAATAAGGGAATAAGGTTGAATGAAAGGTAGTCCAGAGAAAGACTGGAATGCAGGTCCTGGGCAAAAGGCTTCAATATATCTCTAAAATGTAGATAATAATATTTATGCAACCTACCTCCCAGAGTTGCTTTAAAGAAAGAATGAAATAATCTACATAAATCACTTTGTTATTATAAGCTGTCAACATCCTTATCCTTCCTCTGGCACTGATTGTCTGTGTGACCTAACGCAGGACACTTAACTTCTCTGGGCCTCAGTTTTCCCATCTAAAAATGGAAGGACTAGGAATAGATAGCCTCTAGGTCCCTTGCAGTTCTAAACTTATTTTTTTTAACCCTTACCTTCTATCTTAGAATCATTGGTCATGATTCTAAGGCAGAAGAGTGGTATTTGCTAGGCAATTAGAATCAAGCCTCGCCCTGGGTCACCCAGGTAGGAAGTGTCTAAGGCCATATTTGAACCCAGGTCCTTTCAACTCCAGGATTGACTTCTCTATCCACTGAGCCACCTAGCTGCCCTCTAGATTTATTCTCATACAGTGTTGTTATTGATCTTCTTAGGATAACCTAAAGGGTAAAGAGAAATGAAGGGAATCCCCTTGCCAACCAATAGATAGTATAATACCCTGCACATGGTAGGTATCAAAAATACTTATTATTAAGTCAGTGAACAATTGAAATCAATCACATTCTGTTCTATTAAACACTTACAGCACAAGGGGCATGGTCATTTTCCCATTAAAGACTGCTCTTTTTGTTGTTGTTGTTACTCTTCTCCTAGGGTTACTGTTCCCCATCTTTTTTATCTCACTATTAGCTCAAACCTCAATTGAAGCATTCTGGATAAAGATGGCCAAATGCCACTTCCTCAAGAGTTAGTCAACATTTCTTTGCTAAAGGGAAACTAGAATATAGACTTTAGATTATTAGAACTGAAAAGGATTTTGGAAAACAAGAAACAGAAAATTACTACTAGAATGGTCTTTAGAACATAGACCACAAGTTATTAGAGTTATTCCCACCCTTTAAAATAAAAAAAATTTAGGTGATCTAATTATGTAATGATATAGCTATAAGAAAAAATTTTATTTTATTTTCCCAATCGCATGTCATGACAATTTTCAACCTATGTTTTCTGAAATTATAAGCTCCAAAACTTTCTCCCTCCCTCCATTCCCTTCCCCTTTCTAGAAATGGTAAGCAATTTGTTCTCTGTATACATATATTATCATGCAAAACACATTTCCATATTGGTCTTTGAAGAGGATATTCATGTAAAACCTAAAACCCTCCAAAAAACATAAATGAACTAAAAATAAGAGAACTTAGAACATACAATTAAACAAATTTTAGCTAAAAACTCTTTGGTATATGAAATATTAGAACATAGATTTTCAGAGTTAGCATGAATCTTAGAACAAAGGTATCTCCCCTCTCCAAGCCTTTACATAAATAACACTTCATGCCTAGAATATATTTCCTCCTCATCTCTGACTTATAAAATGCTTAGCTTCCTTCAAGGCTCAGCTCAAATGTCACCCCCTCTGAGATACCTATCCTGATTGCTCCCACTCTCAGATGCCAGTAGTCCCCAGATGTCCTCTATTTACTTTGTATTTATTTTGTATATAATTCTTGTTTGCATATCTGTATTGTTTATGTTCTCACTTCCAATTCCCAGTCCTACAGCCCTCCCTATTCCCGTGGAATCTAAGCTGCTTGAGGGAAAAGACTGATCCAAATTTGTCTTTGTATCCGTAGCAGCTATCACAGTGCTTATAATACAGTCAGTATTTAATCAATGATTTTTTTTTAACCCTTGTACTTCGGTGTATTGTCTCATAGGTGGAAGATTGGTAAGGGTGGGCAATGGGGGTCAAGTGACTTGCCCAGGGTCACACAGCTGGGAAGTGGCTGAGGCCGGGTTTAATCAATGATTTTTGAACGAATGAACTAGCAGAATATTACTCTTTGAAGATACCTAGAATAGAATGCAAACTCTTTCTAGGCCAGAATTCTCACTTTTTATTATTGTTTCTCCCCCATGAGCCTAATAGGGAGCTTTGACTATAAGAAGTTTTTGATAAATATTTGTTGAATTTAATTAAATTAAATTAAAAATGAAATATTAGAACTAAGTAGGAGGGACTTTGGAATATAGAAACTTAAGATATAAGACAAAGAATTTTAGAACTGGTTAGAGCATAGAACCAAAAAAATCAGTGATATAAGATAATTTAAACATAGAACAGAAAAGATCAGAACTAGAAAGCAACTTGGAACAGAAACTATAGAATTTTAGAACAAAGTACTTATTATGTTAGTGATGAAAGAAGGATCCTTGAAGATCACCACATAATGGATAGTGTGCTGGTCCTGTAATCAGGAAAACCTAGGAATAAATCCCATCTCAGATGCTTATTAGCTGTGAGACTTTAAGCAATTCACCATTCTCTCATTCTGTTTTTTCATTTGCAAAATGAAAGGGTGAAGCTAACTCATCTCACCGACCTTAAGATACCTTCTAGCTCTAAATATACAGTCTTTAAAATAAAAAAGAAACCCTTATCTTCTCTCTTAATATCAATACTAATTATTGGTTCTAAGGCAGAGGAGCAGTAAGGGCTAGACAACTGGGGATAAGTGACTTGCCCAGGATAACACAGGTGGGAAGTGTCTGAAGTCATATTTGAACCCAGGACCTCTCATCTCCAGTCCTGACTTTAACCACTTAGCCACCTAGCTGTCCCTTAAAAATATAATATTATAGCAGATAAGTAAACTGAGGTGGAGATAGTGGAAATGGCTTCCTCAAGAAGATACAGCAATTTAGCAGCAAAGCTAAAGATGGATGATGATGATCTCTTCCTCTTGATTTCCAGTGCAAGGTTCTTTCTACTACAAGCTACGTGTCAGGAATCACCTGGAATACAGCTCTGGCTTGCCTAACACCTTAATTAATTCCATTGTATGTGAATGATGTCATTTTGTCTATTGTATAAATGGAGCGAGAATCCATGTGAACCTTACCTGAGACTATACCAGACTAACAAGAATGGCTTTCTCAGTCCTTCATATGATGATGGCGATAGGACTGTTTACTTTGATTCTTCCCTGCCATGCTGGTGAGTGTTTTTGGTGGAAAAGAGGATATTAGACATTACAGTTAATATACAATTATAGAAGGACATAGCTGAAAGGAATCTTAGCGATATCTAGTCCAGCTCTCTCATTTCACAGAAAGGGAAGCCCAAATATGCTGAGAGGAAGGCATTTACTCAGGATTACACAGTCTAGTAAGCATATAATACATATTATAATGTACTACGATGTAATACTCCTCCTGGTGCAGGGCAAAACCACTAGCCTAGGAATCAGGAGGATTTGGTTGCAGATTGCTCATGTAACCTTGAATAAGTCATTTAACTTCTCTATGCCTTAGTTATTCTTCTATAATATGGGAGTATTGGGATATATGATCTCAAATAATCTCTGTATTCTGTTTTAAGTTTCAACCTAGCTATAATATCCTGTATTTTATGTGTGAAGAGCAAATATTAAAATCTCTGATTTATATCCTAACAGTCTTCTACTACTAACCTATGTTTTAAGAATATGTCCAGTTCTGACATTCTTTTTTCTATATTCTAAGGAAACTTCTAGTTCTGACATTCTGTGTTTAAAGACCATTCTAACTCTAATATCCAATAGAATATACATTCTTTGAGGGAATAAACTTTTTATCTGTGTATCCTCAGAATATGGCATAGTGCCTGTAACTATATTTTGTGTTAAATTTTTTCATGAATTAAATGTAATATTTAAGATTTTATGTTCTAGGTTTCCTCTCCTGTGTTATTGTTGTTCAGTTGTTTCAGTCATTTATGATTTTTTTGTGATCCCTTTGGCGATTTTCTTGGCAAAGATATTAGAGTAGTTCACCATTTCCTTCTCCAGCTCATTTGATAGATGTGGAAACTGAGGCAAACAGGGTTAAGTGACTTGCCCAAGGCCACATAGTTATTAAGTGTCTGAAGCTAGATATGAACCCACAAAAATAAGTATTCCCGATTCCAGATGGAACAGCATTCTGTCCACTGTAGCACCCCTACCTGCCCTGCTTCCTTTCACATCTGACATTCTCTATTCTATTGTAATATTGTTTGTTTAGAACTCTTTCAGACACTAACATTCTCTGTTCTCTTTTCAAATATCCTTTCTAATGCTGAATTTTTAAATACACTGTTCTAATGTTCTTTATGATTCTAACATTCAATGAATAAAAAACTATGATAATGAAAGTAGTGCTACCCAAGTTCCTATTAGAGGGGAAAGACTAATGCTTCAGTAAAATATTATTGTCATTTCACCACCATGGAACAAAATAACTGAGTATCTCTGCTCTGCATTTCAGATGATGAGCCATCAGTCTCGAACCCAAAATCAGACACAGGATTACCAACATTCTTAAGTACCCTGGGTACTGGAATCCTTGAATCTGCAATGGACTACCTTCTCTCCTCAATGAGCCGGAGATCGTAAGTAACAAGTCACCTCTCTCTCAGTCTCCATTTATACACCATGAGATGGATGGACAGAATGGAGTAATACACAAACGGATATTTCCTTCTGCCATTTCCTTCTCCACCTTTTATCCTTTTAGATTGAGATCATCCCTAGGCCTGAATGAGATCACAATATAGCCTCTACGACAACCTACACCTTTGAGATGCTTTGCACAGGACACTTCTACCCACTCTAAGAAACCCAGATTAGGACCTGGTGCCTTGGTCTTATTAATTCTAGAATTGGGGCAGAGAGGAAGTCATAGCCTTCATATGTGTGACAATGAGTGACAGTAAGGATTAAGAACCCAGGTCTCCTGACTCCTCATCAAGTGCGGATACCACGGAGCTATAAGTAGTTATTGATCATTTACTCTGCCCAGTCCTGAGGTGTTTTTTTTTTAAATCACTTGCCTTCTGTCTGAGAATTAGTTCTAAAACAGAAGAGCAAAAAGGGCTAGGAGAGTAGGGTTAAGTGACCTGCCCAGGGTCACACAGTGAGGAAGTGTCTGAGACCAGATTTGAGCCCAGGTCTTCTCAATTCCAGGTCTGTTCCTCTGTCTATTGAGCCAGCCAGCTTTCCTCTCAGGAGGACATTGAGGAAAGTACAGAGATAACTCACAGTTGCCTGCTTTCAGAGCTCACAACCCATGTCCCAGGGTTATCCTAGAGGCAGCTCATACAGGCTTTCTGGGCTGATAGTTAATTTTTTACTATGAGCTACAAATCAGGGATTGATTTATTATTTTGCTGACTGGCTAGACTTAAGGGATAAAGTGTTAATAATGCAGATTAAAGTGATGTGTGTCATAAATACTTTTTTTTTTGAAAGGTGGCTGTTAAACATTTACGACTGAGCCCAACCCTGTACATTTACAGGCGAAGTGTGATTTTAATTAGAATCATTGAATATGGAATGTTAGGTCTAAAAGAGTCTTTATAATATTGAGTATGCCACATTCTAAGAGTTAAATTGCTTGCCCAAGTTCTCATAGATATTAAGTAGTGTTGGCATTACAGTTTATAATCTCTGCCTCTAAATCCAGGAATCATTCTACTATGCTACATTCTTTCTGAAATGGGGACAACTGGTGGTATGGTAGACAGAGTCCCAGAGTTTAGTAACTCTTGAATTCAAATCCAGTCTCAGACACTTACTGAATGTCTGACCATAGGCAAGTCACTTAACCTCTATTTACCTCAGTTTCCTCAACTGTAAATCCTTCCAGGATTGTTGTGAGGATCATATAATCATTGTAAAGGACTTAGCATAGTTCCTGGCATATAATAGATACAATAGAAATATTGTTTTTCAGTCATTTTTCAGTTGTGCTCAACTCTTCATGACCCTATTTGAGGTTTTCTTAGCAAAGATACTCAAGTAGTTTGCCATTTCCTTCTAACTTATTTTACAGATAAGGAACTGAGGAAAACAATGAGTTTCCCAAGGACACATAGCATGTAAGTTCTGAGGCTGGATCTGAACTCAGGTCTTCCTAACTCCAGGCCTAGAGGTCTATTCACAGCACCACTTACCTATTACTATTAAATGCACTATAGAAGATGGAAAACAGATTGTTAGAACACAGACTCTTAAAGCTAAAATATCCCCTTTTGAAATATTGAATATAGAATGTCTTAGAAGACAATCTTTTTCATTCTCTTTACTTCAAACACAACATAATCTATCCATTTTTCTTTTCTTTCCAGTGGATTTTCAGAATTGGACAATAAACCAGAAAAGTCTCCAGAAAAGTGATTGGTAAGTGGAAGGTGACTTTATCTTTTTCTTTTTTTTGCCCCAAGGCACAGGGGCTACTCATGGGTCTAATCCCACTACTGATTCACACAGGAACTTGCTCTACTTCTTCCAGTTTGTTCCTCCTAGGGTTACCTAGTCCCACTACCACCACCACCCACTACAGGGGACTCACCATATTAAAGCCACAAACTTAGTCCAATTTTGTATACTTTGCTGTAGCTAAGAACCCAAGTTCAAGAGAACTATTAACTTCAGCTTCTCCAGTAACTGGGACTACAGATATGAGTCCACTTTGATAGGAGATGTTTACAATCTAATAGGAGTAACTATTTGTAATGAGTAAAGTAATAGACTTATAGTCATGATTACTGGACTTTAATCCAAGCTTTTCCACTTGCTATTTGTATGGCCAAGAACAAGTCTCTGAAGCTTAGTTTCCTCTTCAGTTAAACAGGAAAGAATAATACCTGTCTCCCTGATAAATCTGTTAAACAAAGCAAATATGGGAATTAATGGTAAAACATTTTGTTTATAATTTAAAGAGCTTTAAGTTATAATGTTTAAAAAAACTGAGGCTGGACTGTCTAATATCATTCTACCAGATCTGAGAGGTTAATAATAACTTTTTAGAAAAAGAAATCACTTTAAGCTGATTTTATAGAACCTCAGAGATCAAACGAATTATAGAAAGAATCTAATATATTCCTTGCTTGAAGTCCTTCAGCAAAGAACTCACTACTACCTATTTGGGGATAGCACTAAGTATAAAGAAGTACTTCCTAATGATCAAAATCTGACTATCCTAAAACTTCTTACATATTCTCCTAGCAGCTTGAGCTGATTTCAAGACTTCCCAGTAGACAAATAAACCTGAACCCCCAACCTAGGGGTTCTGTTGCCTTTTAGAACCAAGTTAAATTGTGAGTCACTCCATCAAGATCCTGACCCAAGAACTGTTTTAATTGAGTCATCTCAGATTTCCTATCTGCATAATAATCACTTCATTCACTCAGTTAATTGGCAAGGAAGTATAGCAGTTGAAGGAAATAAAATCTCCACCCAGTCCCTGCCTTTCAGAATCTATTACACTTAACTGGGGTGCTAGACAAAATCATCTGAACTGTGGACAAAAGTGTTCCAAACATTCCTTGAAATCACTTTAACAATGATGTGAAGGATATAAGAAAAAAATTTGAAGCAGAGAGACTATTTTAAGAGATTATGAGGTTCTGAATTAAGACAGTGCCTGCATGAATGAAAGAGTACAGGATATTTTCAAGAGATACAAGATTTGGCAGATGATTTGTTATGTGATGAGTGTAAAATGAGAGTTAAAGATAAGATAAAAGTCTGGAATCAAGACTGGCATCCTTGACAGAAATAAGGAAGTTTACAAGCATGGGTTTAAAGTGGAAGATGAGATTTTGTTTTGAATATAGTGAGTTTGAAATGTCTATGGAACATCTAGTTTGGCATTTGACTTTTCAAAGAAATGGTAGGAACTGAGCAGCATAGTACTGCATTAATCCTATAAATGGCCTGAATGATACAGAAAAGGCTCACTTGTTCTTCATGAATTCAGTCAACAAATTGCCATACCACAAATACAAACCTTGCAATATTTTTTAGAATTCAACAAATAATCTCTACTGGGACCAGTACATTATCACAAATAATACTATTGTCCGAGATATAACACTGGCTCACAGGAACTTAAGAACAAAGATTTTAATAGAAATTGCCCTAACCTCCCAACCATATCTCAACATGGAGAGGCCCAAAAAAAGAAATGACAACCATAAGGGCAAAGGAATAAGTACATATTATTCTTATCATTTATAAAGTAATTGTCAGCAGCTCTATAGAAACTGAGTCCTAACATTTCCATTCAATTACAAAAACCAATGGCTTTATCAACCTGAACAATAATAGATCACCAAAAATTACACATTTAAAGAAGAGCAAGATCATGACTTGTTCTATCCAAAATAAATATGAGAATGTGATGATTGATGATAATAGTAATTGACTGCTAAAGTGATTTAGGTTTTATAAAAGTCTTTGACACCCCAGTCTCATTTGAAATTCAGTGATTCTATGGAATGAGTCCTGCACCTATTATTATCCTTGTTTTGCAGAAGAGGAAACTGAAAATTCATAGATTATGACTTGCCCCTAGTCCTATCAGAATTAAGTCCTATCAGAAGCAGGATATGAACCCAGGTCACCTTAGAAGAGCGGGCTAAATCTATTAAAATGAAGTTAAATAGAAACAAATATTATAGTACTTGGGTTCAAAAAAATCATCAATGCCAATAAAGAATGAAGGAGGCATAATTTGGCAGAAGGTCTTAAAAAGACCTGAGTGGACTTTTTGTACAATGTGTATCAGAAGAGTGGCCTGGCAGCCAAAAAGAAAGTTGCTATAATCTTAGATCACATTAGCAGAAGCATAATCTCAAGAATTATGGAGCTGATAGTTCTACTTGTCCCATGCCATGGAGGTAACAAAATTTAGAAAGTAAAATAAATTTGAGTCTTCAAAGAAAGAGATCTGGATGTTCTTAAGATTAGTAACTATGTTTACAGAGAATCAGCTGGTTATATTGTTAATGTTTCCCCTTAAGAAAAAAAAAAGACTAAGAAAGGAGTGGGATAAAGGATATGATCCTGACTTAAAAAAAACTATAATGGTCAAGATAGATTGGCTTGTTCTCCTTGGTCCAGAAGCAATGAATGGAATTTGCAAGGTGGCAGATTTCAGGTATTTAAAGGAAAAACCTTCCAACAACCAAAAGTAGAATGAACTGCCTTGAAGTGACCTTAGCATCACTAAAAAGATTTGAGTAAAGATTAGATACCACTTGTTATGCATCTCGTGTACAGAATACCTACTCATTTTCTCATTTGCAAAATGGCCTGTGTAGTTCCAACTCTAAGAGTCCATGAAGCAATAAACTAAACAATCTTAGGAAGAAAAAAACATAGAGACTTCTTCCCAGGCCGCGCATTGTCCTAAGTGAGAAGGAGACAATATAATCTCAGCTAAGCAGCTGCAGTCCTCAATTAACTTGATTGCCCAAACAAGTTCTGCTTGTACTTCTGTTGATTCAGATCCAGATCTGTGGCTGATATTCATCATGTGAAAACGCCCTTTCAGGCTTTCTCTAGATACACCTTGTCAGGCTTTGCTAATGGAGAACTCTGATGCTAATAGAACATCACTCTTTCAGTCCAGTGTAATTTAATTCAAAAACGTTTTGTAAAATTTCCTGACTCTCAAACCTGGGAAAAAAACTTAGAACATAGAACAAAAAAAGTTAGACTTGGAAAGGACCTTACAACACTGAATATTAATACTGGAAGAAACTAATGATGTATAGCTAGAAAAAAACTTTTACTCCATAAAAATATTAAATCTAGAAGAAATCTCAGGACAGAGAACAGAGAATGTTAGAGTTAAAGCAACATATGAACAGGAAATAAACTTAGATATTATTTAGTCCAAAGCCTAATCAAATAAAAATACTCTATACATTGATTCATATCTACCATAGTATATATATATTATATATATATATATAATATATATACAAAAAAAAACCCTGATGCTTGGTCCTATTAGAAAAACTAAGATGAATAAAAAGCAGTCCCTGACTCTCAGAAGCTCCTAGTCTAGTAGTGGGACGGAGATATGGGCACATAGACATCACATGAAATGTATATGCATGATAAGTACATAAGAGAACAACATGCTATTTAATTTGCAATTATAAGGAATCAGGAAAAGGCATCTGTTGTTGACATTTAACATGGGCTTTGAAAGCTGGCAAGAATATCAAAAGATAGTGAAAAAATGGATCCCAGAAAGGAAAAAGAAACAACAGTGAGCAAATCAGTTTGGTTGAGGTGTCAGGAATGTGAAGTGTAGTGGACGACTGGACTGGAAAAATATTTATGAGTAGCTTGAAGAAGGTTCTTAAAACTAGGTTAAGGAGATTGGCCTTTATCCTCTGAGCAATAAAGAGTCACTGTAGTAGGAGAAGTTCATTTGTGGTCATTGAACATAAAATGTTTTTTTCTATAAGTATATTTCAGTTTATTCTTTTCCCTTACAATCATCTGCATTTCATTTTATACATTTAAAAACATTATTGAGAGAAGGGGTCCAAAGACCTTATCAGACTTTCAAAGAGGTCTAAGACACAAAAAATGTAAAGAATTCCTGATAATAAAGGTTTCTGAAATGTGGAAGGATATGCTTGGAGATGTACAGGATAGATCCAGAGACCAGTTCTAAGGGAATGAAGGCAGAGAGACCTGTTAAGAGATCATTGCTGTAACTGAGGCAGGATGTAAGGAAGGCCTAATATTAGTTGAAGAATATGGGATTTCTAGTTTAATCAAGACCTAACTCAAAGGACTGAAGATCTAATTGTAAATCTTCTGGCACAAAGCAATTTCAGGGGGATGCTGTTTTAGGCAATAAGACCTTCTCAGGGCTGACCATCATCTTCTTCCTCTAGGGAGGAGGAATACATTTTCTCTAAACAGTGGCCAAAAGCAACATGAGCTAGAGGTCTGTGTTCCCTTATGAGCTCTTGTTGATGAATTAAAGACCTGAAAGTGGTATCTAGGAAGCTGGGATTCCAATCCATGGTATCAAAAGCTTAGACACTACTGAATTTTACAGAGAAGTAAAATTGGCCCCGGAATGAGAAAAGGTTTTGTCTAGAGTCACAAAGATCAATAGTGAAGTCTGATAAAGAAGAAATAAGAAGGAAGGAGATAGAGCTAAATGACTAAATGTGGAACCAGAGCCCTTCAAGTGATTTGGATAAAGGTATACTTGAAATGCTCAGATACATTTTTTTTTCAGAAAACACAAATAGGAAAGGGATAGCTAACATAATGTATTACAGTAAGAATTCAAAGGACCTAGTCTGGCTAGGTAAAGCATTAAGTTGAAGCCAGTAAGATGAGACTTAAAAGAGATAAAGGTAAAGTTCCATTTATGGCTTTTAAAAATCAACTTCACAAATACAAGATGGAGAAAGTATGGCTATATAGTAGTACCTCCAAAAGAGACCAGGGGGCTTTAATTGACTGACTATAAGCTCAAATTGAATCAACAAAGTGATGTGCAAGATCATGAATGTGATCTTAGACTGCATTCAGAGCAATATAGTTTCCCAGATTAAAGTAATGGCTTATCTGAATTCTGCTCTGTTTCAACTATATCTGGACTATTGTGTTCAGATTGGAATAATCTGAACACAATAGTTGGAAAGTGTCCAGAGGAGGACAAATAGGATCATGAATATCCTTGAGTCCATATCAAATAAAATACTGTTAAAGGAACTGAAATTGTTTGGCCTGGAAAAGAAAAGACGAGTTATCTTCATGTATTTTAA
Organism: Gracilinanus agilis; assembly: GCF_016433145.1. Classification (NCBI taxonomy): domain Eukaryota; kingdom Metazoa; phylum Chordata; class Mammalia; order Didelphimorphia; family Didelphidae; genus Gracilinanus; species Gracilinanus agilis. The sequence goes on along the minus strand of NC_058131.1, from coordinate 355,615,562 downwards.
GATGAGGTGCTGCACTTGTGTTTGGACTAAGAGAAATGGGTTGATGTTGAAAAAAAAATAGATTTAATGCCAGGAAGAACTTCCTAATAATTAGGACAATTTCAGAAAAGAGAGCATAGAACACATTGTGAAAGACTGACAAGACTTGGCAACAGATTGGATATGGGAAGATGAGAGTGAGGAGGCAAGACTAACACCTAGATTGCAGGCCTGGGTGACTAGGAGGATAATGATGCCTTCAACATGAGAGCTGTCCAGAAGTAGACTGGGCCCCTTCTGAGTCAATCTCATTGGAGGTCTTCAAGCAAACAATGGCTGGTCATTTGTAATGAGTGTTGGAATAAGGATTCATTTTAGATCTAGGTAAGACTGGCTATTGAATTAAAATTCAGTGATTTTATGGTTTTCGTCATACCTCAGGGATACTAGAGTATGCTTGGGCCATCTGTGCTGGCTCTAATTCTCATTCCATGCCAGACCACTGCCTTTTTCTGATCAGACATATCCTAGAAGAACTCAGTTCAGTATAGAAAGTATGCCTAGCACTTCTTAGTTGGTAACATGCTGGAGCCTTCTTATACCCATTATGGCACTTTGTGCATTTTGTAATCTTATAACTATTTAGCTATAATTTAAGTTAATTTATTTGATTGAGCAATGATATGTTGGACAGCTAGGTGGCACATTGGATAGAATACCAGGCCTCAAGACAGGAAGACTTACCTTCCTGCATTCAAATCAGGCCTCAGATGCTTACTAGCTATATGATCCTGGACAATTCACTTGACCCTGTTTGCCTCAGTTTCCTCCTCTGTCAAATGAACTGGAGAAGGAAATGGCATATCACCCCAGTATCTTTGTCAAAAAATGGGGGGGGGAGCAGCTTTCTGGCTCAGTGGATACAGAACTTTAGAGACTTAGAGATAGGAGGTCCTGAGTTCAAATCTGCCCTCAGACACTTCTTAGCTGTGTAATACTGGACAAGTTACTTAACCTTAATTGTCTAGCCCGTAGTGCTCTTTTGCGTTGGAACCAATACTTAGTTTTGATTCTAAGATGTAAGGTAAGGGTTTTTTAACCCAGGTTGGGTCACAAAGAGTTAGACATTACTGAAATCACTGAACAACAACAACAACAAAAAAAATTGATACATTATAAAAACAATTAACATTTTATATAAGCCTTGATTTATCTTAGTAATTATTCTAGTAGTTAGTAGTTATTCAATTAACCAATTTAAATATTGGCTAATTACTATTTTCATTTGTTAACCAATTGAGTACTTTCTTTTAATTATCTAAACAATTAATTTTATCATGGAAATTAGTTTAAGTTTATTAGTATCATTAATATTGTTTTTATTCCATCTTTTGATAATGCAATTGTCTAATGGCTTTTGTTTTTCTTCCTAGGATACTGATGTCACCTCCTCAGCCAGACCATGTCATTTCTTTCCCTCAGCTTTCCTGGCTGTCTAGGCCAAAGATTCTGAACTGTTGTTAATGCCTTGGATATCAACACCTCTTATACCTTGGCCCAGCTTAGTAAGAATCATTATCAATCATTATTCTTCCATTCCTGGAAGACAAAATAAAGTCCATAAAATCATGAACTCAAGTGTTTACAGTAACAATGTGTTTCTTTTAGTATGCTGATGTTCTTGATGTAAAAATATCATTATTCCACTGATAACCGCAGTAGGTACTATTTCTAGAAAAGGGCATGCTTCTCAGTAGCTACATTTTCTGAGAGATGGGCTCTTTGGAGACAACATGTAGTAGATTAGAAAGTGTTCTGAGGACTTGAGTTTCCTTTACTTTCATCATGTCCATCATGAGAATGTAGTAACTATGTCTGATTTTTCATTTGAAGATTAAAGATACAACATATTTAGAACTACAGTGGTACCTCACTACTAATCATTAATTAGTTCCAGTAGGCAGGTTGAGTACCAAATGATTTTTTCCCATAAGGAATAATGTAAATTGAATTAATCTATTCCAGACACCCAGCAAACCCAGATTTTATGAGGCATTTTATGCTTTAATGGAGTTGTATTTTACTAAATAAGCATTCATAATACATAGACAAATAAAAAAAAGAATAACATTAAATAAAATAATTTTAATTTAACTTTACCTATATTGAGAGGAGTTCATGGCCTAAGGGGATGCAAAATGTTATTATCTAGAAGAGGAGTCCCCTTCCATAATATCGAAGAGCAACTGCTTTTTGGGAGTTTCTTTCTCTTTCTCCTTTATCACTGAACTCTGCTTGAAATTCACCAGGTGTAAGTTTCACAAGAAACCAATGCAATGAGGTTTGGTTTTGACTGTCGTTCAAAATTCCTCTAAAGTGGGAACTGGGCTGGTCATTTAACAAACTTGCAATTATGCTTATTAAAGTTTTCTCAGGATGATATTTTTCAATAAAGTTTTGCACTTCTACCCATTTTGCACACATCTCCCTGATTAATGAAGTAGGAGCATTTTCTTTTGCTTCCTTCTCACATGAAGAAAAATCCCTACCACTAGCTGTTGCCCTTTGAAGTTCTTGCAGCTCCTTTAAAAGGGAATTTTTGTTCTCTCTGAGTTTCCACATGTGAAAGGGAATCCTTTATTCCTTTTGTCTATTTTGAGTTAACACTTTGGTTAATGATAACTTAAGTACCCCTACTTAGTATCTCTCTAGATTGTGAAGACAGAATTAACTCTCCTTTGTCTACTTTTGAATTGAATCAACAAAAGCTTGAACACTCTACTTAGCACTAGGTTGAGGAGCTCTCTACCCTTTCAACTCAATCAGTCAGGAAGTGAGAATTCACACTTCAGTCAGCCAGGAATCTGTGAACTCTTTTGATGAGTATTCACCTCTCCAAAAGATAATAGGTGGTTCCCACAAACGCTGCTCCCTGGGCAGTGCTGGGCAATTTGGAAGCTGTGATTGGCCCTTGTGAAAAGGGGAAGAGACAAGACCCACTATAAAAGACTCTGAATTTCTGGGACTGAAAAACTTCAAGAAGGAAGTTGGCTTGAAAAAGGAATTGAACTTCAAGAAGGAAGTCAGCTTCAAGAACAAGGTCAACTCAAGGAAGAAAGTTGGCCTCAGGAGTCACTTTCAGCTCGAGTCATTGTCTTGACCTTCATCTTGGAGGAAACTTGGTTGAGTAGATAGCTGGCTTTCCCTTCCTGCCTTCTGGAGAAAGTTTAATTCTGGTTGAAGGTCAACAAGTCCTGACTGAGTCGAGAACCAGAGCATTATAGCATTATTTAGTTAGATAGGCTAATGTTTTCTCTTACCTTTATCTCTGCTTTCAGCCTTTCTACCTCATTTGTAAATAAAAGCTATTGAAGTCATTTCGACTTTGAGCAATAATACTTTGAATTAGCAATCACCATTATTATTTATCATTTTCATATATTTTAGTCAAATCATTAATTTTTAATCCCTACACTCCTCAGTGTTAAGCTCTTCTTTATGCTTCTGAATTAACACGTGATCCTTTGTTTCTGCTGGAGCCTGCCTATGCTTCACTAGGGATGCCAACAAGTTCTAGCAAGCACATGGAGTGCCAAGTATGTGTGGAGCAGGGCAATAATTTTTTTTTCTCTTCAAAATGCATTGAAAACCAAATTTAACAAGTTCTGAAATGGTCTTGTACCAAGGTTCTAAATTGTCTTCCAGTTCTAATATTCTGTACCCTGTTTTTATGTATTGTTTTTTTTAACCCTTACCTTCTGTCTTAGAATCAATATTGCATATTGATTCTAAGGCAGAAGAGTGGTAAGGGCTAGACAATGGGGGTTAAGTGACTTGCCCAGGGTCATATAGCTAGGAAGTGTCTGAGGCCAGTTTTAAACCCAGGACCTCCTCTCTCTAGGTCTGGCTCTCAATCCACTAAGCCACCTAGTTGGCCCCTGTACTCTGTGTTTTAAGGTCCCTTCCACACCTTAGATTCTTCATTCTCTATGCTAAGGCCCACTCTAGTTCTGAGATTCCTTGTATGGTATTCTGAGACTACTTTTTAGCTCGGGAATTCTGAAGTTCTTTGCCATAAACCCTTTCCAGTTCTGGGCCCGATTTTCTACTCAGAACTAGAAAAGGAAGCAAAGAACTTCAGAATTCCAGACCAAAGTGAAAATAAGGGAAATATATCAAAGTGCTTTATTCTTTTTTTTTAACCCTTAACATCTATCTTAGAAGTATATTGGCAATGGGAATCAAGTGGTTTGCCCACAGTCATATAGCTAGGAAATGTCTAACGCTATATTTGAACTAAAGGCCTCTCATCTCCAAGTTTGGCTTTCCATCCTCCAAGCTATCTAGCTGCTCCCTCCCAAATGTTTTATTTTTAACAACATTTTTAATATTTTATCTAGTTTTAGTGTTACCTTCCACAGGAGGTATTTCTGGCCTCTCTAGCTGCTAGTGTCTTCCCATCTAACATTATATCTACTTTTTAGTTATCTTATATATAACTTTATGCACACATTTTGCTTCAGTCCTTAGAATGTATCTTCCTTGTAGACAGTGACTCTGTTGCCTTTGTCTTTGAATCTCCAGTGATTAACACAGTCATTGGTATACATAAGCCCATTTAACAAATGTTAAATAATTATTCTCTCATTTGTTTCCTTGCTTTATTGGTTAATAAATCTCTGAGGCTCTTATAGCTCAGGATGCTTAGATATAAGCAAAGGTGGAAGAAGGGAGTCAGAATGAGAGAGGAAAGAGCATCTAACCACAATTGTTTTTTTTCATAATCACAGAAACATAATAAAAATTAAGACCTCCTGAGATAAAAGAAAAGCTGTATTGGACCAGATTACTTGGACTGGAAACTGGGGGATACGGGAAGGAATTATCTTTTCTTAGAGCCTTCAGGAAGAAAAGGGGAGAACAATTAAACTAAAAACAAAGCAAAAGATTTTTAAAAGATGACAAAAATTGATAAACCAAGTTATTTTTTAAAAGAGACTGCATTTCTAAATTCAAAAGTGGAAAAAAATCTTAAGTAGAGAAGAAATAATGAAAAGCAGCCAGAAGCTGCTTTGTCAACTTATAGAACAATATGGCTAAAACCCAAATGAAATGAACATCTAATAAAATATAAAATACCAAAACTAACAAAACTGGACATCAAAAACCTAAAAGAGAAATTAAACAAAACCTAAATCAACTCCCATTAGGGGGAACTACTCCTATGCAATCTTGACTATTAGAATATCAATTTTATGCTTTTTTTGCTTTTATATTAATATCCTCAACATTTAGCACCGTTCTAGGCACACTGCAAGTGGTTAGTACTTTAAGAATCCAGCTCATCAATTTGGAAGGAAATATATTTGATAATAAATCTTCTTTCTTCTATCTGTGCAAATGTGTTTATAATACAAAGTTATAAGCAGATCTTATCTAATATTTAAATGTTATTAAATTTTAAGTTGTTAAATTATAAATGCATTTTAAAATTTTTAATTTTACTTTGAAATATTACTTTTTATCCTCTTATCTCTACTTCCTTTATCTTTTGGATTTAAAGAAATGTGCTGCCTCAATTGATGCATCTCCTATGTATTAGAAGGTCCTCTGAAGTATTCTTTAATTGCTGTTCCTTCATTCCAAGTATAGGACTTTGATGCCAAGCCAGTTGTGCCTAGGAAAATGCAGGAAAGGCAAGGTCTGTGACTCACCTAAAGCTCCAAGTTCCTGTAGGGATAGACTCAAAAAGCATAGGTCACCTTCAGAGGGAAAATATAAAGCAGGAGTTCCTAACCTTTAAAAAAAATAATCATGGACTTCTTTGACAATGTGGCAGAGTCTATGAACCTATTTTTCAAATGATGTTTTAAAATAAAATACATAGGACTTCATAGAGGAAAAATTGAAATAGTCATCAAAATATTTTTGTAAAAAACAAATTCCTAGACTCTAGATTAAGAACCTCTGATGCCAATGGGTAAACAGAAATAGAAAGGAAACACACTGTGTACAAACATCTCTATATTCTTTGCTCATGAACTCCTACCAATAGGACAAAAACTCCAACAAAATAGGACATCAAAAGACCATTTTTGAGCATACATGCTCTAAAATATATGTATATTTATTAATGTTTAAATTATTTACTTGTCATATTGTACTGATAACTATGTACATTCTAAAACCAAAACAGTAATTAAAAAGAACAATATAAAGTTAATAGGGAGCCATTGGAGTTTATTAAGTTAAATACCTACTTTACATGTGCTGTGTGTTAAGCATTAGTCAGAACTGAACTTTTAGAAAATCATTTTGGTAGCAATGCATAGGGGCCATATCAGAATGGAGATGAAATGTGGGGAAAGTGACACCAATTAGCATGGTAGCTATGGGCTTAGAGAGAAGCAGGCAGGTGCAGAGGTAGAACTAATAGGATTTGACAACTGACTGATTATGTGACTGTGAGGTGAAGAAAAATGAGGCATTAAAAATGACAACAAGCTTGTGAAAACCCAAGAGACTGAAAGATGGTAGTGCTTTTGATGGTAATAAGTAAGTTAGGAAGATGGATAAATTTAGGGGTGCAAGATAATATAATATCTGTCATCCGGATAACAAGCCATCTATACCTGCTCATCCTGTGTGACTCACTCCATCCCTCACAAAATGATGCAGAAACAGTGAGCCATCTCCCACACCAATAGCCGTCCCTAGTGTAGGCCCCTTTCTGGAGCCAAAAGGTGAACTGAAAGGCAGAGAGGAGAGGGGTAGCAGAATTTCCCCAAAGATATCTGATCACGCTTGCTCAGAAGGAGAGAGATGGGAACTTTATAAAACCCAGGGAGATGAGAGAGTATTTGGGAATAAGGATAGGTGTGGGTGTGTTGGGGATAAAAATATTTGTGGGTATATGAGAGACAAGCCTCTCACTGACTGTCATAGCAAGGGTCAGATATAAGCTCTTCCCCTCCTTTAATGGTTGATCATATGTCTGTCAGGGTGAGAACATGTCCTGCCTTCCCTCTGAAGGTGACATCTAGACCCTCACTTTGGAGACTACAGTTCTAGATCATCCTGCTAGACTTACAGAGAAAACTAAGGCCAGTTTATGTTCTGTACAGGGCAGAGAGCAGGAGAAGCTGGAGGATAGAAGGATGGAGGAAGAGGGAATAGACTTGACGCCAGCTGGTGGACAATATATTGTACTATGCCTCATTGATTAAGTATTTGCAGATCACAAAAGAGCCTGCTGCTTTTTGTACAAGCAGCGAGTAGGAGGGGCACAAGGTCAAGCTTTTTGCATTTATTTGTAAATGCTCTTTTATCACTTCTGACACTCACCATCAACACCCTTCTTATATGGGTATCAACAGGATGGCTACTGAGAGACTTTTATAGTCCATTACATTTGTATCTCCAAAGTGGATACTGAGACATTCTCTAGCAAAACGTGTCATGTTTCAGAGGTGAATATTTTAAAAGAACCTGAATGCTTTTCTTGATATAGACTTAACTGAAAGTCCTTACTACCAAATCAAAGATCCAAGTCTAGACAAAACTTTATGAACTCTGGAGGAAGTGGAGGTGATAAGAATCCTGAGTTCTACCTTTGGGTTTTCCACTGGGTCCATCTCCAGATTTCGATTCTCACCTCTGTAAAGTGAAGGGATCGGACTATATGAGTCCTATGCTTTCTCACAAGCATTTGAGAACTGTGTCCTCTCCTCTCCCAGTCAATTTCCTCTCAGGACAAAGGGAGAAAGGGAATAAACACTTATTAAGCATCTATTATGTGCTTTAAAATGTTTAAAAACACTTGTTAAATGTTATCTCATTTGATCAGATTATTTCTCAGTCACCTCTTTCCAATAAGCTGCCTCTCCTCAGATCTGGCATCAGGTAAATTGAACTGATTGTATAAACTGTCTTATAAACAGCAAAGTGGAGAAAAGCATATTGGGGGGGGGCAGCTGGGTGGCTCAGTGGATTGAGAACCAGGCCTAGAGATGGGAGGTCCTAGGTTCAAATCTGGCCTCAGACACTTTCTAGCTGTTTGACCCTGTGCAAGTCACTTAACCCCTGTTGCCTAGCCCTTACCACTCTTCTGCCCTGGAGCCAATACATTGACTCCAAGACAGAAGGTAGGGGTTTAAAAAAAAAGTATATTGGATTTAGAACCAGTAAGAACTTGGTTCAAATTGAGGTTCTGCTACCTATTACCCAAGTAATATATACTTTTAGCAAAACACTTCACCCCTTAGGCTTCTGCCATCTTTCAGGCCACTGATGGCTCTAAATCCATTGGTCTTCTCATTTACCATTCAGGAAGGCCTCTCTTGTCAAACTTCAGACCTTTTTGGCACTAGAAGTCTCTCTGACTACTTTCTTACCACATGACTTCAGAGAGAGAGTATGGGGAATGTGCAGGTGTAGATCAGTCCTTTTTTAATGAATAGTCCATTTGTCTGGCAGTTTCAGAAGGCAGTTCACCCTTTTTGTTGAGCCCATATCCACCCTTCAGTAAACAACTGTTTCTGTTCAGGGAAGAAGTGTTGGCAAAAATCATAAAATTATGGATTTACTTGGGAGAGGAAGGCTTATTTGTGTGTGTGTGTGTGTGTGTGTGTGTGCGTGCGCGCGCCTAACAACCATAAGTGGCAAAGAAGAAGCATGAATAAAAAAGTAAGCTTAGCAAAAGTAGTGACATTCACAAGAGCTAAACTGACAAAGGAAGAATTTCACATTCAAAGAATGCCTGGTCTGATGGCTTAGTACAACCCAATGAGCCTGAAGGTATTTCTTTCCAAACATGCATTTTGCCAGACTTGTTCAAGAAACTACAGACATAAGCTGTTTGGGTTTTTTTTTATTATTATTCTAAGAAAAAGGTATCAATAAAAACAGAGAAGAAATGTATTTTGAATGGTTATCTCTTCCAGTAGCATCATGGAGTGGGTCGCTCCCCATTCTTATCTTCCTCTTCTTCATTTATTTTTTTTTCTGAGTCTCCCCTATTGAATGCAGGATAGTTAATAAAGAGGCAGACAATTCAAATATATAGGATCAGAACTAGACAGAACCCTAGAGGTCATCCATGTCAACTGCTTCAATTTCTAGACAAGGAAACTACATTCCCAGGAAGATTAATTACTTGCCCAAACTCACAAAGACAGGTAAGTGGAAGAACTGGTTCTGAACCAGTTCTCTGACTCCAAATCCACATATTTTCCATTGCATTGTTTCTTTATGTATATCGATGTATCTTGATATTTTTTTGCTGCATTACATTCACTTTAGAAACATGATTATTAAGTAGCTACTTTGTACATCTCTGGGCTCTGCCTTGAATTCAGAAGGAGAAGATTATTATCAACAGTGAGTTTAAAGAAAGCTTACTGGAGGAAAGATTTGAGATGACCTTTAAAGAAAGACAGATTTTTTTCCCAACTCTATTAGTCTAGGATTTCATGGACCACAGAATTTAGAATTAGTGGAGTGCTTAGAAATAATTGAATGCAATTGTCACTCTACATAAAGGAAAACTCCATTATTTATTACTTTCCCATATAATAAACAGTAGAACTGAGATTTAAACTAGGTCTTCCAAAATTCAAGTTTCATGTTCTTCCTACCATTATCAGTCTAGGTCGCATGGAATTGGTCTCAGGAAGAATACTTAGCTGATCAGATATCAGACCTGTTAAAAGACACAGCATATAAGAACATATATCCGAGAGAAAATGAACCATGTGACATAGACACAGTTAAACTGAAACAGTCCACTAACATCTCTGACAGTACAAATTTGACTTTCAGCTCTGGCACCATATGAAGTTATACAATAAGCAAACTAGGAAAACCTTCTAGAAATATTAAAAATAAAAAATGCTAAATGTGTTTTGCTGACCATAATGCAATAAAAATTCTACTTGATGAGAGGAAACAGAAGAAAAACAACTGCTTGAACACATGGGTTAAGGTGGACGTGAATGGGGATGTAGACTCGAAACTACTACACCAATGCAACTATCAACAATTTGGAAATAGGTCTTGATCAATGACACATGATAAAACCAGTGGAAATGTGCGTCGGCCATGGGTGGGTGGGGTGCGGAGGGTGAAGGGGAAAGTAGGAGCATGAATCATGTAACCATGTTAAATATGAATATTAATAAATGTTAAAAAAAATTCTACTTGATAAAAAAGTCTTTGAAGAAGGAATTTTAAAATAATTAGTAATAAAATAATTTAATCTAAAAGAATTGGTAGATCAAAGAACAAATTATGAAAATAATGGAAAATTTCATAGTGGAAAATCAAAAGCAATGCAGTAAGAGACCAAAATTTTCGGTTCTTGTCAAAGAGCATAGGTGGGAGCTTCTATATCAACGTCTGAGCAGGAAAGCAAAACAGGATGCCAAATCTGATTATCTGAATCCCTTTCTAGGGTCAAACCAGAGTTAGAAGATGCCCCAAACTCCATAGAATTTCAGGATTGAAGATGAGGTCTAATGGAGTAGCATGACTCCCAGGCTCTATCTCTCTAAGCAGCCCAAAGACCTGAAGGCCAGAGGCCTAGCACCATTACCATGGATTCAAAAATCCACTGTCAGCCATGCTGCTAAAGACAAAAAATTTTGTCCAACAATCCAAAGAATGTAGTGAGGGACTGGCCAATGAGCTTAATGCTTAGGAACATGCAGAGTCCTCACTTGATGCAACTCCTACATGGACTCTGGAATTCATGTACATATTCTATAACTGTTTCAAGCCACTAACTAAATAATGACAAGGTTTGCTAAAGAACCAGAACTCTGAGGTTTTGAGAAGTGAGGAGATAGAGGCTTCAGGCAGGTTTTTGTCTGGGGCCATCACAATGAAGCTCATAAGTACATGGTCTTGCTGTTGCATTTATAACTGTTGTAGCTTTTTTACCCCTGTTTTTAGGTGATTGAGACAGGAAATGTCTATGACTTTGGGAGCTATGAAAAGTTAGGAGAGGAAGCCACATGGAGGTCTAAGGATAAGAGTCCATGCTGAGTTTTGCCACTTTAACAGTACCTGAGACACCCAGGAGCTGTGCCACATTTGGTTGTGCACTTGATATAACCAATGCTATATATGAACTGCCTTAAGTCTAAACCCTTACCTCCCCAAAAGTTGAGGAGATTAATATAGGAGAAAGTATGCCCCTACGTGCCAGGGGATTCTGTTTTTGTGATAGCATTGCAGCATAAATCACATTGTAAAACTAAATGATGTTTAAATTATTTCTTGATAAAATGAAATTGAGATATTATTACTGGTGGTTAACATCAGAATGGAGGTTTAAGTCAATATCATTAAAGAAAATTACCCCAATTACCTTCATGGATGCTATAGAGTACCAACGGGGGGCCGGGGGAAGGGAGATAGCTAGATTCATTTTAGAAGGCTCATTTCAAAGCAATCACTACTAATATATGTGCATATAGTAGTACAAAAATGTATGTTACAAATAATTATGCAAGATAACTAGGTTAAAATGTTGTGTCCACTTCATTTTTAAGAGGATCAATGACATCATAGTGATGTCTTAACTTATGCAGGAATTGGATTTAAGCCAAACAGTGCTGTACAGCCATCAGCCTCTCTCTCTTCCAGAGTCATTGAAGTCCAGTGGCAAGACAAAAGTTAAGAAGAATGGTTATTTGTCAGGGATGCAGTGCATGACTATGGCATCACTGATGTCTGATCTAGCTCTAAGGGCTCCACAGTGCCTGCTTCTATCACCTTCATAACTATTAGAACAAATCATTCTCATCTGCCTATTCCTTTGAGGGAAGTCTTCACATGCTTGGAGTAAGCAACCTCCTAAGTCACCAACAGGTTTGTTTCCCATGTTATCCTCAACCTGCTTTAGTCCATTAGCTGAAATGATTTATCAAGGTATGGTCATGGTACAAACTACAGCATTGTGGGGCCACAGCTGAGAGCTGACTGCCAGGTGGACACCAAAGGGAGGAGAGCAGCCCTGCAAAGGATTCAGCAAGCCCTCATGCCAGAGGTACTAGTCCTCTTTGAGCACTCATATATCTCACTATGTGAAAATTAGTTATGAAAGATATTTTAAGATTTCTTTCAATTAAAAACATATTTTATTCATTTTCCTCATCTATGTGTTTTGCCTCCATTATAGTAGGATTGTAGATTGTGCCCAGGGTTTATATAAGCCACATACATTAGCCTCTCTTCAACTGATTCAATACTAATATTAAGACCATTTAAGTTGCCAAGCAGCCATCAATTTTCTCCTAGGAAATCTGTGGGATTCTGCCTTGGTCCAAGATAAAATATCTCTATTACCTAGACTCTAAGCCCTCGTTTTCAGACTTTGCTCTAATATTTGCTATCGGAGAAATTAGGGTGATCATGGAATATAGTTGGGAAGACCATTAGAAGAAGCATCAAAAGCCTGAAGGGTTTGGCTACAAATCTAAAATTAAAATCCTACTGGGTAGCCCTAAAAAGTCACTTTCTTTCATTGGGCTCCAACTCCTTCATTTGTAAAAATAAGGATACTGTACAAGGACATTGAATAAGGACATATGACTCCATCTGTTAATTTCATAACTCTAAGTATAGGGGAAGACAAGCAGAGTCTGGAAGGTGTAGACAAGCAGTATTTGGTAATGGATTTCTTCCCTTCCTGCCATCACTATAGGATTGTTCATGGGTATCAGTCCAAGGCCAAGGCTTTTGTTTTTCAAAAGTTCAGTCAAAGCATTATTTTTTTTAAACCCTTACCTTCCATTTTAGAATCAATAATATATATTGGTTCCAAGGCAGAAGAATGGTAAGAGCTACGCAATGGGGGTTAAATGACTTGCCCAGGGTCACACAGTTAGGAAGTGTCTGAGGCCAAATTTAAATCTAGAACCTCTTGTCTCTAGGCCTGGCTCTCAATCCACTGAACCACTTAATGGTCCCCCAGTCACAGTATTCTTAAGAACTGGGGGGATAATTCAGGGGAAGAAATTGTTATTAAGCATCTATAGTATACATGACCCTGTTCTTGACACTGGGATTGTTTAAGTTTAAATAAGAAAAGATATGTTCTTTAATGGAAGTTCAATCTTTAGTAAGGAAAAAATACTGTTAATAGTCCTAGTATGAATGAATATAGCCAAGCTCAGTTGTCATTTCCCACGAAAGAAGTACCAATAGCTAGACAATAAGTATCTGACAAAACCTTTCAGGAAAACTCAGATAATTAGCTCTACTCATTTCTGCAATTTCAGTCAATGACTCATCTCAACTTGACCTAGATCTCACAGGTAAGTGGTTCCTTCCCTCAATTTCATTTGGTTATTTATAATATTTCAATTACACTGAGGATTAAGAACCCAGACAACTCACACCTTCCTTCTGACCCAGAATGTCAAGGCTGTATATGACTTCCAACTACTGCTCCTACACCTCCTCTTGGAATCATGCAATTCAAGTGTATTTGTCTCTCCATTCTAGCCTTTCAAATACTTTAAAACAGTTATAATATCCCGTAATTCTTTTTTCCTTTGAGCTAAACATCTCTATTTCCTAGAAGTGTGGAGTCTTTTGGAAGCATTGCACATTATCTTAATACAATGCATCCTTTGTATTATATCTTTTTTATTCTATAGCCATCTCATTGTACAATCTGGAGAGTCATGAAATGGGTCTAAATAAATTGTAGCATACTACCCAAAATGAATTGCATGAGAGAATTAAATTCAACTCAATTCAGAAAAAAAAAACTATTAAGCACCTACAATGTGGCAATGATTTTTTAATTGCCAAATCAAACAACTTTTTCTCAATCCTCGTTCTTCTTGGCCTCTCTTCAGCTGCTGATCATCATCTTCTCTTGGATATTCTCCTTTCTAAATTTCAATAACACTGTTCTCTCCTGATTATCTTTCTACCTGACTGGCAAATGATTTTTAATCTCCTTTGCTAGATACTGATCAAGTTCTCTAAGATTCTGTCCTGGGCCCTCTTTTCTCCCTCTCCTATAATGAATCATTTAATGATCCCATCAACTCCCATGGATTCAATAACCATCTCTATGCAAGTCATTCCCAGATTTATATATCTAGCCCAAGTTTCCTTGAGGTCCAGTCCTGAATCAACAAAAAACTTTTGTATCTCTTAGATTAGAGATTCTATAAATACTTCACGCTCAATATGTCCAAAATAAAGACCATTATCTCTTTTCCCTTATACTCTTCCCTTCTTGTCAACTTCCCTATCACTGCCAAGGAATGACTTTTATCCCAGTTAACCAGGTTCATGAGGTTGATGTTAGCCTCAACTCCTTACTCAAATACACCACACACATCCAATATTTAGACAAATTTTATTGTTTCTACATTTATAATGTCTACCACAAATGTTACCTTCTTTCCACTCATACAGTCATCATCCCTTTTACAAGCCCTAACCTTTCACTTGGGCAATTACAATAGCCTTCTAACTGATGTTCCTGCCTCCATTCTCTTCCAATTTCAATTCATCCTCCACTCAAGTGCCACAATGATTTTCCTCAAGTACATATCAGACTTTAAATCTCTATTGCCCTCAGGAATAAAGATAAAATTCGTATTAGAATAAATAAGAGAATTCAATAAGAATAAAATTCTCTTTGGAGCATTTAAAGGTGTTCACAACCTAGATTTTTCCTGTCTATTTTTGCAGTCTTCTTATATTCTTTTCTCCTTCATATATTCTGTGTTCTGGCCAAGCTAACTTACTGTTCTTCACACATGAATATTTCCTGACTATGCTTGTCACTTGCTGTGAAATGCCCTGTCCCCTCACCTCTGATCCCTGGCTTCCCTGGCTTCCTTTATGACTCAACTCAAATCCCACCTTCTGCAGGAGGCCTTTCCTTGTTCCACTATCCACTCTCCTCCCCTACCCCACATTCAGTCCATATTAAAAGTTTTTCTTTGAATACCTTCTGTTTTCATGGTATATATCTTGTATGTATGCATATGCATGCATATATATTTTACACTTTTATTCATTTTTATTATTAATAATTTGTACATTGTCTCCCATTAGAAGTTGAGCTTCTTGATGTTCGAGATGATTAAAAATGTTTTTTCCTCTTTCTCTGTATCCTCAGTGCTTAGCACAGTGTAAGCCCATTGTAAGCACCTAATTAATGCTTGTAGACTGACTGAAAATGGGAATCATTTTGGATTTAAACTTAGAATTCCTAGGTTCAAATGCCTCTTATGATACTTATTATCTGTGTGGCCTTTGGCCTTAGCCAAATCATTTACCCTTCCTGGGCTTCAGTTTCCCCATCTGTAAAATGAAGAATTTGGACTGGATAATCTCTAAAGTAATTTCTAGCTCTATGAGCTAGTCTATTCTCCTAGTCTTTCCTTTATAGAGAAGGAAACTGAGTCTCAGTCATTGATAATATTGACAGAGCTAAGTTTGGAACCGAAATTTGACCCCCAGTTAATCTGTACTTTCTCCTTCTTTCTCTCCTCATGTTTTCCTGAGGCTTCTAGGCCAGGACTCACAGAGATGCCCACCCAAGATACAGCAAAGATATTGTGCCTATGGTAGAAGTTCAGTGGATTCTAGGGGGCAGTTAGGAGAGCAATAGTAGCTTTGTCTGTGGGGGAAAGGGAGAATTTTTTAAAATAAAAGCACTGGATTGCCCTGATGATAAATGTTGAGTACATGGGAGTGGGGAGAGAGCAATTCAATACATACTACTTTGGTGTTTCGTTTTTTGTTTTTTTTTTTCAAAAAGTACAACTGTGAAATCAACATTTACTTGAGCAGCCAGTTGGTCACTTGGAGTTTTATTTCCCTGTCTTTTAAATTTCATTTTTTTGAAGTGAAAGGTGTTATTAAACTATAATATGAGTATGTTGCCTTTTGGGTAGTCATCCAAAGTGGGGAAGGTTATGGGGAAGTCTTGGTGGAAAATAAAGAATGGATTATAGTTTGGGAGATTTGCCCGGAGCAGTAAAAGGGCACCAAATAAGTAAAATTTAGGATAAATTTGTTAAATATTATGTGCAAATTGTTTTATACCTTTTTAAACTCCATACTTAGCCTAAACAGACTTGAGCCAAGAGCAGAGGGGTTGGGAGGTTACTACAGTTAGGATAACTTTCTAAACTATTTGAGCTACCTAAACTAGTGTAGAGGTTGTGAGGAAATCAAGAGAAAGTACTATCATAAAAACCTACACTGACTTTCTTCAAATGTCCTTCATGAACACTGCAATGTGGTATAACCAAATGTCCTATGATATGGTGCTTTTTGTTGCCTTTCAACACAAGATAAAACCAGTTCCTAGAAATCCATTATCTGGTGATCTAAGGAGAATCCATGAACTATCCTTCCATTTAGCTCCAACTTCCTTTAGTCTTCTGCTTTTGCCTAAATGAATGAATGAGTGGATGAATGAATGAAAATTAATTTTTTGGCACTCCCTATGTGTAAAACACTATGCTAAATAAACTCTAGGAATGCAAATAGAATGTAAAATAGTCCTGGAACTCAGAGAGCTCACATTCTAATAAGGAGGGACAACACATAAAGGAGGTTACAGCTATACTCAGATGAAAAGGTCCCATAGTCCTTCAGGTGCTTGGCAAGGCAGATGGTAATACATCTTCTTTAGTACTACTAGTGAATTAAGTCAGTTTCTGATGTTGAACCATTTGGCAGTGCTAAGGACAAGTGACAACTTTCTTTTCTGGTTTTTATTAGTTGTAGTTGCTGAAAAGAGAACTGTAGCACCTGCAAAAGCAGTTGATAGATTATGTTTCCCAAGAGTTGCTTCCCTGGGTGATTCTTCTATGGGAAGGGCTAAAAACAGTATAACTGGTTTGAGGAGTACTGCTCTTCCAGGGTTCTTCGTAGATGACCTCCACAGGATGGGATGGGGGACATAGTGCCCATAGTTGGAGGCTTATGGCTCGTTTCTTCTAGATGGTCCATTCACTGGTCTAAGAATCTTCCATATAAAATAGTTAATAAATTGTCCATTTATCATTTTTAAATGGGTTCTTAAAGTCCTTTGCCTCACTGCAGAAGTAAAAAGAGTAAGTTTAAGCCTGAGACTCATTCTATATTTTTTTCCATAGGGTGCCATGGCCAGAAGATTCATCATCAATTATCCAACCTAATGGTACTACACCTCTCTGTAGTTAGGTAGGCTACCACTGAGAGGCAGACCTAGTATGTTGATAGTATTTATAAAAATAAGGAAATTAAAAACAAGGTCCTTCAAATGAAGTTTTCCTTTGACAAAATATTGGTTTAAGAAGTCTATCTCCCTAGCCATAGAAAACAGCAAACAATCACCCACTCTTGTTCATTCTACTTCCACAAAATATCTCATCTATCTCTCCTTTCCACTCAACCAGTTCAGACCTCATCATTTCTTCCTTAGAAAATTGCTGTAGCTTCTGGAACAAAATCCAGTTTCTTCTCTAATTCAACTTATGTTCAGAAGTCAAAAATATTTAAAGCACAAGTCTGGTCATATTATCCTTCTGACAAAAAACATTCAGTGATTCCTTATTGACAAAAATATGATACAAAATTTTCAGCTTTATATCTATGTGATGTTGTTCAGTTATTTTCAGTCATATGCAACTCTTTGTGGCCCTATTTGGGGTTTTCTTGGTAAAAATACTAGAGTGGTTTGCTATTTCCTTCTTCAGATCATTTATAGATGAAGAAATTGAGGTAAACAGGGTAAGTGACTTGCCCAGGGACACAGAATTAGTAAGTGTCAGGTTCTCCTGACTCCAGATCTGGTGCTCTATCCTAGTTTCCCATTGCATCTGGCTCCATCTTCCCTTCCTAGGCTTTTTTTTTTAACCCTTAACTTCGGTGTATTGTCTCATAGGTAGAAGAGTGGTAAGGGTGGGCAATGGGGGTCAAGTGACTTGCCCAGGGTCACACAGCTGGGAAGTGGCTGAGGCCGGGTTTGAACCTAGGACCTCCTGTCTCTAGGCCTGACTCTCACTCCACTGAGCTACCCAGCTGCCCCCCTAGGCTTATTTTATGTTCACTTTTGTTCACTAAACAACCCAGCCAAACAAACCTGTTTTCTATTTCCCAGGTTTCTCCAATTCTTTCTCTTACATCTGTAACTTTCAGTCTCTCCCTCATCATTATACTATTTCCCCACATCTACTTCAGCCAAGTCTCAACTCATGAGCCTCATCCTATGGGAAATTCTTCCTGATTCTCAGTGTTAGCACTCCCTCTCTCTCTCATCCAATTGTCATGTATTTCTTTATCTGTTTTCTTATTATATCCCCACCCCCATCCCAGTCTCAGCAAAACATTAGGGATTATTTGTCAATTCATTTTGTCTTTGTAGTTTGAGCACCTAATAAATTACTTTAAAGACACACAGTACGTACTTAATGCACATTTGTTGCACCAGATTGGATTAGATTGGATTGGAGCCAAAGTAGACTATAAGTTAGTAGTTTACCTTTTTTTCTTATGGCACAGAATTCTTTGGCACAATGAATCATAGCATCCTGAACATTTGAATTGTCAGCACCACAAATATGTGTATGTGCAGTTTCACTTCAATAAGAGCAGCTATTTTTGTTTAATTCTTTGTTACTTTACTGCAGAGTCTAATATGTTTTGAGCCTGGAAGATTCTAGAACAGACAAGTTTTATTTGTGAATGTTATACTTATCACAATATATAAGCAGAGTAAGCAAAATGCATATTGAACAAAAATATCTATACATTTTATTTGTAGTAATAAGCAACATTCTGCAGCACACCTAGCAGAACTTAGCAAGAATTCTTTAAGAAACACTACTGTAATCTATTGGGTAAATGTGAAAAGGATGGGAATAGAATCAGGAGATATGGGTTTGAGTCATTCATTTATCTTCTTTGAGATGATATTGATAATATCTCTTCCAGCTCTGATGTTCTATGGTTTCTTCTATATCTTATGTTCCACGGTACCTTCCAGCTCTAACATTATATAGTGTCTTCTTTACTTACACTCTATATTCTAAAGTTCTTTTCTACTTTGATGTAGAAATAACACCAACTTTGAAGAAAGGCTCTTTGAAGATCGGCCTCTGACACTTACTACCTGTATGTGACCTTGGGCAAGTTAACTAAATAAACTCCATGCCTCACAGAGTCCCCATCTATAAAATGAATCTATAAGATTCTCTATAGAGAATCTATAAGATGAGCTCTGAAGACCCATCCAACTCTCACTATATTTTCTTTTCTTTTTTTTCCAAAAAAGCCTTTACCTTCTATTTTAAAATCAATACTAAATATTGGTTCCAAGACAGAAAAGGGGTAAAGGCAAAGCTGTTGTAGTTAAGTGACTTACCCAGGGTCATGCAGTTAGGAATTGTCTAAGGCCAGATTTGAACTTAGGGCATCCTGTCTCCATATCTTGTTCTCTATTTACTGAACACCTAGCTGCCACTCTATATATATTTTCTAATGGCCATCTTAATCTCTAATCTTCTGTAATCTTATTTCCTGTATAGCTCTGACATTCTGTGATCTCAGAATTCTAATAGACTTATTAGAGGCCAGAATAGGGTAGATAGAATCACCATCTGGTGGACACATTGCTACATTACTCTGCAGCAGTCAACTGCTTATGTATAGAGGGGAATGGATAGGGAAAGGAGTAGAATATATCAATGCACCTAGATGGAACAGTAGATAAAACACTGGGCCTGGAGATAGGAAGACCTGAGTTCAAATCAGGCTTCTGATACTTACTAGATAAAATTGAGGGGTCTCTTATCCAAGTATAGCAAGTGAATCAGGTCCTCTGCTTTACCATGTCTTTGCATAGGGATTGGGGATTTTCTAATATCAGAATACCAAGGAATTTCCATATTGTGAATTCATCAGGGTACTGCAAATAAAGGTGGTTCTTTGTTTAAATTTAAACCAAAACTAACCAGAACAGATGTTTTATATGAGTGTAGCTATGCCAGGAAAAGCTAACAAATAAATAGAATCAGAACCGAGAATTTTTGTGACTTTAGGAAAATAGATTTTACTGGATTATAGTCACCAATCGAAGTTTTGATTAGAAGGTCATCAGACAAGTTTTTCAAGAGCAGATGGCTTTTAATCTGAGCCTTGAAAATTATCTAATATTTCACTGGTTCAGGCAAAGATTCCGGACAAGGGGAAAGGGTAAATATGCACATAGACTATTGAGATACAAAGGTATGAGTTGTGATCCTCAGCTATGATGGATCATCCCATTGACTTTAGAAGAGAGTTTCTTAAATTGGGGTCCATTACCTTTTAAAAAATATTTTGGTAATTGCCATATAATGTGTGTTATAAGGGGATTAATCTAGTAAGGTAATAAACTGGTTGTAATAAGGGAATAGGCTACAGGTAATAGGAAATTAAGGCAGAGGTAAGGTTGTAATAGGGATAAGACACTGTGGATAGGGTTTGTGGATCCCTAAGGCAGCAAAGTGGATAAGGAAGGTACAATGGTGAAAGTGGTAAATTGAGGTGGTAGGAGAAGTAAGGGAATGACTGAGTTTAGGGAATATAAATACGGAGGTATAAAGAGTTGCAAGGGAGAGGATGAGATATTTTGGGCAGATAGCTGCAGCCTGGGAGACACAAACTGGGACACAGGTTTGAGACAGATACACTGAGGGGAAACAGACTGAGCCCTTCAAGTAGGAAGGGCACTTCTACAAAGGTTAGGGCCAGCCAAGAATGGCTTGAAACTGACTAGAAGGCTTTGTAGTCAGTTTCTCAGTTTCACAAAGGAAGAGTCCAGAGGAAGTATTGAGATTACACTTCCTCCAAAATGGACGCCTCCAATTCCCTTCAGGACCCAGAGATAATATTATTCCTTTCTCCCCTTCGCCCTCTCTTATCAATCAACTAATGAACTAGCCAAAGGTTTGATTAAGTGACAAACAGGGTTTATTGACTTTTAGGGTTGATTGGAAGGGATGGAGGGATACAAGGTAACTCTAACAGCCACCTAGAGAAAACTTCAGGTGGGGGAGGGAGACAGGAATGTGAGATTGAGAAAGGACCTGCCTAACTCAGCCCCGAGAGATTTTGTAGTCTATAGGGTTAGGAAAGTTGGATACAATGATTCAAGAGATAATTTGTAACAAGGGTAAGCCCTATTTGACTACAGGGAAACTAAATCTACCAAGTTTGAAAGCTACCACCCAGATTCACCCTCCTTTCAAAACCCACAGAAATTCAGGAAGGGAAAATGATGATTGGGAATAGGTGAAGTTAGAGAGATCCAAAGGAAATAGTTAAGCTAACAAATTTTAAGAGAAAAGCTGCAGAATATAGGCCAGGTTTCAGTCCAAAGATAGAATTCAGTTGACCCTTCTACTCTTATCGAGTCTCCAGGGTCAACTGTCCCTCCTCAGGATTCTAAACCCTTTTCAACTGTTAGAAACTCTGCAGTAAGGCTTTGCAGGGTTAATATGCACCCTTTTGCATTACATTTGTTTCCTTTGTAATCCTCTATTAGGTTTTATGCATGTAAATATTATTCTGGCTAAGCATGCTTTGCTACTAATAGACTGCTTTTCCTTAAAAATTCCAAGCTGCAATAAATGACCTCAGAAAGCTAGTGTTCAATAAAACCAAAGATCCCAGTTTTGGGGACAAGAACCCACTATTTGTCAACAACTGCTTGGAAAACAAGAAAACAGTGTGGGGAAAAATTACATTTAGATCAACATTTCACACTCTACACCAAATGGGTAAATGATTCAAATATAAAGAGGGAAATTATAAGAAAATTGGGTAAATATAGACTAGTATACCTGCCAGATCTATGGGAAAGGAAAGAATTTAAGACGAAGCAAGAGATAGAGAACATTACAAAATGTAAAATGAATTATTTTAATTATATTAAATTGAAAAGGTTTTTTTGCATAAACAAAACCAATGCAACCAAAATTAGAATGGAAGCAACAAACTGGGGAATTTTTTTTTTAATAACAGAAATCTCTGACTATGGAGAGCCTGCTCTCCACTGGTCCAGGGGCTCGAGGGGGCATGACAACATCAGCGGATTAAAAGGAATGGATACAGTCAGCGTTTCAATCATGTATCCCAAAGACTGTTCTGGTCAGCCTAGAGCTGGCTTTATTTTTTTATACTCTTTTCTTAAGATTACATATATGTTTTATTCTCACCATACATCTTGTCTTAGAGATAAATCATACATTAACTTCTGCTGAATTACAAAATCATTTGATTGACATTTCATAATTATTCTATTTTCTTTGATTATACAAAGGATGCAAAAGCTTGGCAAGAATTATTCATCATGGAATAGCTGGGCTGGAAATTACCATTCCCACCCATCCATGAGGCACAGGGCATGCATTTCTGCTAAGGAGAATGGTCGATTACATTTTGACCAATCAAGTTAAGCATAATTATTCTCTTCTCTATTCAGATGTATAATTAATTAGTTATGATTCATTATGCTAGTTGATTATACAATTACATTATAAATCAGAATTCAAAAGATACAATAATCCCAAACCAGTCCAAATATTGCTTCAGTAGTTTTCATTTTCAAAGGTGAGTTTGTTCTATTCCTTGAACTCTGGGGTTTAACAAGAACAATTCAGAGGTAACTTTCTCTAATTTCTCATCCCTTGATGAAATCCCTTCTCTCTGTATTAGTATTCCACATCAAGGATCTGGGAAGCTTGAGGGCAACCCTCCAAGTTTCTGTGTATGGGAATTGAGAATTCTAAAGTGCAGTTTTTCTGGGGTTTTAAAATCTTTAATATTAACTCACTAATTGCTGTTTTGTTGTAGAGAGACTTTTAGGGGAATTTCTGCATTAATACATGTAAAGGTGGGAATTTTCTAGGAGTCTGTAGGGGGTCTATAAAAGCTCTAGTAACAGCCTTTTCTACTCTTCTGTATTTCCCTGAGGCTGAATAGAGATATTGATCACAATAATTCCAATAAGAAGTGTTAGTAGAAGAGGAGTCACTTGGTGGAGGGGGGCTCTTGAATGGGGGTAACCATTCTCCCTAGAATCTGCTATGTGGTTCTAGGATCCCATCTGAGACCTTGTCATTCAGGATGGCATTTGATGGCCCCCGGCATCTGACAGAGGTCTAATTTCTCAAATTCATAAAGAATGAAGTCAAATGTACAAGAAATCAAGCCATTCTCCAATTGACAAGTCAAGGGACGTGAATAGACAGTTTTCAGATGAAGAAATCAAAATTATCAATAAGCACATTAAAAAGTGTTCTAAATCCCTCCTAGAGAAATACAAATCTAAACAACTCTGAGGTGCCACCTCGCATATGACATTAAAGGATAATAATAAATGTTGGAGTGGATGTGGTAAAATTGGGACACTACTACATTTCTGGTAGAGTTGTGAATTGATCTAACCTTCCATTTTTGGAAGGCAATTTGGAATTATGCCCAAAGGACTTTAAAAGAATGCCTTGCCCTTTGATTCAGCAATACCACTACTAGGTCTATACCCCAAAGAGATAATAAAAAACGGTTGTATAAAAATATTCATAGCTGCAGTTTTTGTGATGGCAAAAAATGGAAAATTAGTGGGTATCTCTCAACTGGGGAATGGCTCAACAGATTGTGGTATATGATGGTGAAGGAATACTATATTAGCATGGACATAGGTCAACATCAAAAATAGATCCCATTCCAAAAATGAGATCTCTTTGATATTCAGTTTAACCGTTATTTACTAAGATCCTACTCTATTCAATATGCTAGTTTTGGTGGGAAAATATTACATGTATATGAGATACATGTAATATTTATATAAACATGTATAGTAGATTTTATAATCCTTGAGAGTAGAGACTGTGCTATTTTTTTAATCCCAGACCTGGATTGAAACTTTCTTCTATTTAGATCAAGATGGCAGTATGGTGTGGTGGAAGGATTTTGAACTGGGTGACAGAATTCTTGGGTTTGAATCCTGGTTATACTTTTCATTCCCAAGTAACCTAAGTCAAGTAATGTCTCCTCTCTGGACCTAAGTAAGCACTCTGACTCGCAAAATGAGGTGGTTGAACAAGATTACACCTATCATTCCTTCTAGCTCTAAATCCTTTCAGTGTAGAGTAGAGACAAGATGAGTCAGGAATATGCTATGTAGCACTACCAGTGTTTGGTCCTTATTTTTCCTTTCCTTCTGCCTTCATGGTCAAGATGTTTCCGGAAGACTGTGTCAGTCAGAGTTGTGTCTGAAATTATAGAAGAGTCTCCATACCAAGGACTTAGAAATTAGAAGATAAAGTTCAAGATTCAATTCAAGGAACATTTATTGTATAACATATATACACACACACATACATATATTTATTATGTTAGCCATCATTCCAAATATAGGTTAGCTAAGCATGACTGCCAATATATCTGCTCCCAGTCTAAATATTTCTTCTGTCTCTTGAGATGAACTAATACAGTATATCTTTTGTTGTTTTTTTTATTTTGAGATTAATAAGCATAAATAATATGAGCATTTCCATATCCAAAGCAGAACAGAAAAAGTCAGTTAACAAATCTTTGTGCACATTATCTTCATAGTAGAGGAACTGGGTCATATATGTCGAGTTTTTATCACTGTGAAGAAAAGTAGAGACAGGAACTAGTAGAATCTTCTCAATTGAGAAGCAGGGGTGAGAGGAAAGCTCAAGAAATGACAATATTGAATCATATAAATAGTCAATGAAGTCAACAACAATTGATATCATCTATAACAAAGTAGAATATAGCAGGGTTTCTATCTCCCTTATTCTGCGTACTAAATATATTTCCTTTAATGTAACCTAAAATTGTATTAGCTTCTTAACGGTAATTTTTATCTCATTTTATTTTTTACAATTAATAAGCAATTATTTTCTCTCCCTCACACACCACCTCACAATAACATTTTTTACCTGTCATATTACCTAGTTGGACCATCTTAAGTTTGTAGTCCATTAAAAATTCCAATTTTTCCAATGGGACTATTTATCTATCCAAGTCTCTTCTTACACTTTATTAGATATCTCTGTAGAAGTATTTTTGAATCCTAATTTTGTCACCTAATGTATTTGATATCCACCCTCACCTTTGAGCTTTCTACAAATTTTTTATGTCATCTATGCCTCTAATGAAAATTTCATCAAAATGTCCTTTCAATTGTTCTCTCCCCCACTCTTAATCTCTCCAGATCCCATTCATTCTCCAAGACCAAACCAAGTCTCCCCTCCACCATTAGCACATAGCTGTCCTGCCACATCTGACTTTTCTAGCACTTTGTACCTTTGAACTTATACTGCCTATTGTCATCATATTTGTTCCTTGCTATGTTTGACATAATGGAAAAAGCAGGGGTTTCAGAATCTAGAGACCTGGTTTTGAAACCAATTTATGTCACTTCCATCTGAGTGACTTAAGGCACTTACTTAAAGGGCAAGTCACTTAATTTAAATTGATAAATAACAACTTATCTTTCATTGAACTTCATCAATTGTAAAATGAAAGGGTTGATCAAGGATTTTCAACTTTTTTGTTATCATTAATCCTTTTAGCATTCTGGTGAAGCCTATGGATCTCTTCAGAGGATAATGTCCTTAACAGCATAAAATAAGATGCATAGGATTATATAATAAACCAGTTATGTTAAAATAAAGAAATGAGATTTTTTCCCCATCCAGATTCATGGCCAATATTAAATCTATTCAAAGGACATTTGGGTGGTCCACAGAGCTAAAGTTAAGTATATTTGGATTAGAAGATAAGTAGAAACCTTCACAGCTGCATATTTATGATTTTATTATCTTCCCCTTAAATATACTGAGGATTTCTTTAAAGGAAACATCATATCTCATTCAGCTCTCTCTGGACTGCATGCACTCAGTCTTTTGCACGATATGTCATAGCATCATAGGGTATAGAACTGAATGAAACTTCATAAACTAGTCCAACTCTCTAATTTTGTAGATGAGGAAATCTAAAGCTATGAAGGGAGGAGCAACCTGCTCCAGGGTACAGAGTGCTTTGATCAGTGTCAAATGAGTCTTGAAAGTCAAGAGTTACATGCTACAAAGAATTTTTCATTGTGATCGTATAGTCTTATAAACATAACTATGAATAAAGATGAGGTGGAGATAAGTTTACATCTTGTGATTTGCTGTACGGATGTTCCTTGCTCTGTGGCTCCTCAGTCAAGGCTCGTTTCAGGATAGCTGGCAGAGAGCGGAGCAACTGCTCACGAAAATCACGTCCAATGAAAACATAAAGCACCGGGTTGAGACAGCTGTTCACAAAGGCCAGAGAGGTGACTATTGGGCCCAGGCGTTGAACAGTGGTAGAGAGGACCTGATAATTCTTCAAAGAGGAGACAAATTCTAACCACTGGAGTACATTAAAGGGCAGCCAGCAGAGGAAGAAAGCAATGACTACAGCTATGAGGATCCGAAAGGGCTGGCTGGACGATGTATAATGATTCCACCAAAGCTTGGCACTTATCAGGCCATAGCAGATCCCAATGATAACCATTGGCCCCACAAAGCCACATAACGAACGGATGATGATAAAGGCATGGTACCGAGGGATGGCAATCTGCTTCCACAGCTCATGGTTTCCGTGGGTTTCATTCCAGATATCATAGTTATTGTAGCAGTAGGTGACACCATGGTATGTAATTGTGTCCTTGATCATCAGCGAGATGCCACAGAAGGCAAGAGCCATGAGCCAGGCCCCCAAAGCCCCCAAGGCTGCCAGGCATGGCCTTCGGTGCTTCCTGGCCCAAAGAGGCCAAAGGACGGTGACACAGCGGTCCACAGAAAACAGGGACACTAGGAAGACACTGGCAAAAAGGTTAAGGTTGTTCACGGAACCATGGAGTTTGCAGAGAACCCGACCAAAAGGCCAGTGTCTCTGTAGAATTACAAAGGTCATGTTGAGGGGCAGGGAGAGGCAGAAAGCAAAGTCAGCAATAGCAAGATTGATGAACCACACAGTGCTGACAGTACAAGGCATACGGAAACCAGCTACCCAGATGACAAGAGCATTGCCTACCGTGCCTAGGATGAATGTCACTCCAAAGATGGCTATGCACAGGATATCAAGAGCAGCCCAGACTGGATGGGGGGAGTCAACAGCTTTCTCTGACGGTGCCAGGGAGCTTTCCTGGGGCAATATTGACATGTTCTCCATGGGAAGGACCTGTAACAGATACAACTCGTTGCGGTTACCCAACAACAAATCAGCTGCCCTCCCAGTGTTTATCACCTATTTGTCTCTTCCCTCAAATAAGGATTTGGAGTGTTTTTCTCTTTCCCATCCTTCAAGTGGTGCAAGAAAAAGAATGACTTAAATATAGTTTACCATGACCATGATTGAGAAGAAAGAGCAAATTTTGCTGCAAAGCTGACTGAACTCGGCCACCGATTAGTTATTGACTAACTTTATGGCAGACATTATTTTGATTCTCTCAATCTGTTACTTCATTTGTGACCTACTTAATTCAAAGAGCTACTATCAGAACTACATAAGGTAACCTGGAAATAAGCTTTGTAGCAATAAAATATGGCACATATGTAAGGTATCAAAGTAATCATTCTCCCAAGAGCAATAGAGAAAATATTTGAAGTTCTCAGAAGTCAGGGATGAAAATAACTTCCTTAAAGACTCTTAGAGAAATTAGAACATAGAAATGATATACAGCTTGAAAGGACCTTAGAAAGCAGAGCACAGAAAACAGAATGTCAGCTAGAAGATACATTAAAGCACAAAGATTAAAGATAGAAGAGATCTTAAGGCATACACACAGATTACAATGTTAGAACGGAAAAAAGCCTAAAAACATGTATGATAAAATTTGAACACAGAGCAGGCCTAAGAAACAGCACATATAAAGTTATAGATAGAAAGATTACAATATGTGATATGGGCCCTTAGGATTAGAAGGGATTTGTAGGAAGGTCAGAGCTAGAAGGATCTCCAGAGAATAAACGTGTAATTTTATAGCCTAGAAAGAAACTTACAGCATGAAATATAGAATGGCATGAGTGCAAAGTTCTTGAAAACTTAGAACATAGAGCTATAGAAGTACAAAGAACTTCAGAACATACATAATAGAATTTGAGAGCCAAAAGAGACCTTAAAAAAACATAGAATTTTAGGACTGGAAGGAAACTTATAATGTAAAAAAGAAAATTTCAGACCTGAATATGTTCAGGCAGAAAAAGGACTTAGGAAATGTATATTTAGGGTAGAAAATAAAATGAAATGTAGTGAGTTAGACATAAATGGAACCCTAAAACTTCAAAAAGTAGAATGTCCAAAATGGATAAGACATAAGAAAATATTATCAAATAGAGAATGTTATAGCTGGAAAACCTCTTTGAACATAAACTACTATTAGAGCTGGAAATAAATACTAAATAGAATTTAGAATGTAAGAACAGATAAAGATGTTAGAGTGAATTAATGGGTGAATGAATGAATTAATGAATGAAATAGCATTTATAGTGTACCAAACATTATGCTAAAAATTAGGGATATAAGTAAAAAAGCAAAAAACAACAGTTCTTGCTCTCAAGGAGAAAAATAATAGTACTCCTAAGAATAATACCACAAATGATGCACTTCAAATTTAGCTAGTAAGAAAAACTAAGGAATAACAAAAGGAAAAAGGTTTAGCTAGTTTGGGGGTGGGGTGGGAAAGGAGGATCCAAGAAGCAAGATGAGGTACCAGTAAGTAATTATGGAAAGAAGGCACAGCTGATGAATTTTTATTTTGCTTCTGTTTTTTCTGCCAACAGAATAGAAATGAATAATAGAGAGTTGACACTTAAGATAAGTAAGAAAATACTAAAGGGGATTAACTATCTTGTAGAAAAATTAAGTCAGCTGATCCAGGGAAAAAAAAAAAAAACTAACACCGAACATGACTAATACAATTGCAAAGTCCTCATCAGGGATTTTTGCAATGTTTTAGTGAATGGGAGAAGTACTGTGGAATCAGAGAACAGTGAATGTCATCCAGATTTCTATTAAAAAGAAAGATAAGGAATATTAATGGTAAATTGTTGGCTAGTATTTAGTTTAATGTCAATTCCTGGAAAAATTCTGGAATCTATTATTTCATGGCAGGTAGGTGAAGAAGTGAATAAAGTGCCAGGTCTGGAATAAGGAAAATCTCAATTCAAATCCAAACTCAGATACTTATAGCTGTATCACTCTGGATAAATCACTTAACCTCAGTTTGCTTCAGTTTTTTCATCTGTAAAAGGAGGATAGTAGCACCTCACTCCCAGGATTGTTATGAGGATCAAATGAAATAATTGGAGAGTACTTAGCACAATAACTGGTGTGAAGTAAATGCCATATAAATTGGTTATTATTATTATTACTGGCATGGTTGGTGAACATTGAGAAAAGGAAGCAGTGATAGCAAATGGAGATTAAGTAGAGACTAGGTAAATAAATTTTGATACAGAAATATGTTGGATATCTCTGCCCCATAATAAATATTGTATATGAAAAATATAGAGAGGCAAGAGAAGAGATATGAACTGATGCCAGTTGAAAGAAATAGAAATAGGAAAATAGCATGTAAATTTATTACAGTAATGTAAATGGAAAGGACAGTAACAATAATAATTCTGAATGTTGTGTAAATATAATGATCAAGCTTGACACTGAGAAAGGGATATGAAAATGTGCTTCCCTCCTTTCTTTGCTGAAATGGGGATCTATAGATGAGGAAGACAGTATGCACTGTCATTTATTTGATATGTCAGTTAGTTTTGAAAAATTGCATTTTATTCCTTTTTCTTTTTAGTCATTTTTATATAAAAGATAGTTTCTTGATGAAGGACAGGGAAAGGATCTATTGGGGAATGAAAGAGATATAAAAAGAAAAGATATAATTTTTCAAGGAAGGCACAAAGGTGCTACTGAATATATCCAGAAATTATCATGATGTTTAAAAAAGTTTAAGCATCAATACATGCTGATTTGAAAAAAAAAAGTCATACCCAATGAAATGGATTTCCTTTTTATTTTTGACAGTTACTAACCAAATAGAACAAGGGGAAGTTATAAAAATAACCTATCTATATTTTAGCAAAGAACTTTAGAGTCTCTCCTGCTAATCTGACAGCTTATCCAAAGATGGGTAGGCTAAATGATAATATAATTAGTTGGATTTGGAATTGGACAAGTAATCCAACCTGAAAAGTAGTTATTAATGGATTGATATCATCCAGAATGGAGGAATTCCATGGAAAGACTCTAGGACAGTGATGCCAAACCTATGGCACAGGTGCCAAAGACGGCACACAGAGCTCTTTGTGTGTACATGGCTGCCTCCCCCACATCCAAGAGTTTGTTACTAGAAAGGGGGAGGGACTTGGACAGAGCTGCTCCCCTACTCCTCTCCCCTGCACCTGATGACATTGTTTCACATCATCCATCCCTCTGCCCAACAGCCCAATGCGAGAACACAGCGAGTAAAGTGGGTAGTTCACAGGTGGAATAACTGGAGGAGAGAGGAGAGCTCAGGCCACTCACCTCTCCCTCTCTACACTCACTGAGGACATTACTTACTTCATGTACCTCTCTTCCCAGCAGCCCATTGGGAGCACTTTCTACCACCCCTGTGTGCCGTAAGGGGGGACAGGGCACAAGGTCTCTGGTGGGGAGGGGTATGGCACTTGGTCTGGGAAGGAGGGCAGGGTCCAGCACTCCATCTCTAAAAGATTCACTTTCATTGCTCTAGGATATGAATTGTTTTGAGTTCTTTGATACTTTTACCAATGACTTAGATAAAGGTAAAGATGGTATGTTTATCAGATTGGCAGATGACAGAAAAAAAAATGGAAGAGAAAGTTAGCTCTAGATGTCTTAATGAGCTAAAATATTGAACTGTACACAAAAAAAGAGAATTCAGTAGGGATAAATATTATAATCATATGAGTTCAAAAAGTCAACTTCACAAGTACAAAATGGAAAAGAAGTGTACAGACAATAACTTTGCTTAAAGAAATCTGGGAGAATTTGATACATAGTCAAAGGATTTGAATAGCCAATTTTAAGAGGAAAAAATTCAAGCTTTAAAAAATGACCCAAATCACTAATAATAAAAATACAAATTAAAGCAGTTCTCAGGTACCAAATCACACCCCTTAAATTGTCAAAATTGACCAAAAGAAGAAAATGGAAAATGTGGGAGAAACTGTAGTAAAACAGGTATATTAACAAACTCTTGGTAGAATTGTGAACTGGTCCAATAACTGGAAAGCAATTTGGAACAATGTCCTGAAGCTATTAAATTCTGTCTATACTTTGATCCAACAAAATTAAGTCTATGTGCCAAAGAAATCAAAGTGGAAAATGACTCACTTGTAAAAAAATATTTATAGTCATTCTTTTCATGGTGGAAAAGAATTGAAAATTGGTTAGATGATCATTAATTAATAAAAGGCTGAATAAGTTATGTTATATGCATGTGATGGAATTCTAAAGTGCTGAATGATAGGATGAAGATCATAATTTTAGAGAAAAACCAGAAAATATGTATTAATTGATACAGAGTGAAGTGAACAGAATCAAGAGAATAATTTCTACAATAACAATATTGTGAAGACAAGAAGCTTTGAAAGCCTGAAAATTCTGATCAATAAATGACCAATCCTGATTTCAGAAGACTTGTAATGAAACATGCTACCCACTTCCTAAAAGACAAAGACTCAGAGTGCTGATTGAAAAATATCATTTGGTCATGGTCAGTGTGAAAAAGTGTTTTACTTGACTATATATATTCTTAATAGTGGCTTTGTGTTTTCTTTTCTTTCTCAATGAAGGCTGGGAAAGGTGAAGAAAACGGGTAGATTTTTTTGTTTATTTAAACAAATAGCTTTTTCAAGTTATCTCTCCTCCCTTGAGTTCTCTAAGCAAAGACTGGAGAATCGTTTGTCAAATATGTTGTTGAAAAGATCCTTTTTTCAGGTAGGGATTGTATTAGATAAGCTATGGAGGGATTCTTTCAATTCTAAAATCTATGATTCCTTATGTTACAGAAAAGAAGCTAGAGATGGGAGGAAGGAGGAGCAATATATTGGGAAGTCAGTATGATATGAAAACAGAAGATATTAGTACTATTTTTCTTAAAGAAAGAGAAAGGAAGCTATAGCTAAAACAGTAGAAATAGACTACCAACGATCACAGAAGGGTTTAGCATTGCCAGGATCAGAACTTGTCTCATGTCTTCCCTTTATTCCTAGCAAAACTCCCACTGTCCAGTATAATCATCTGCCTTCATCCTATGTCCTCCCCAACTTGACTGTGAGTCTCTCAGAGGAAGAACTTTTTATTATGTTGCTTTGGTTGCTCAGTAGAAGAGTATACATGCAATAAATGTTTACAGATTATAAGAATAATAAGGATAGTGGTAAAAATGAAAATGATGAAAAGTGATGGGACATAATTTCCCACCAGTTTCTAGATGTGTAGCTGAATGTTAAAAATAGGACTATCCTTCCAGAAACCACCTATTCATCATCTTCCTCTCTCTTACCCAATGCTTTTTTCTTAGACCCCACATGCACCAGTCACTGTTCTCTACTTCAGAGGTTCTCCCCCCAACATCTTCTATTTATAAAATGGATCTAAGGATCGCTTGCCTTACCGTGTATGTCTGTGTCTCCAGGTCCCAGGAAGCAAGTATCCTTTGACTGCTTTCATTCCATGCCATGTCTGTTTTCTGAGATGACAACACTCCCTGCTGAAGGTTTTTAGCTCCAAGACTTTGCAAAGGAATGGGCAAAGACTTGTGGTGTGGTGTGATTATCAGTAGTCAGGATGATGTAAGAAAACAGCTGGGGAGAAAGAGGAACATGGATAAAAGTTTTATGACAAGGCTTTTATTTTAACACACTAATTGGGAGTGGGATTATTCATAGATTATTTGATGGGAGCTATGGAAGATAACTTGTTTGAAATTATAATGTTGATGAGTATTACACTGTAACTACTTTAACAATTTTTACTGATATCTTAGCTTTATATAGCCTTTATATCTCCCAAAATTCTCTTCTCCCCTCCTAGGGTGCTATACAATATAACAAAGATTATTTTCTGGTGCTCCTTTTAAGATATTTTCAATAATCAAACTATATTGATGTGATATCTTACCCTTTAATTCCCTTCTAAATCTATTCTTGATTTCATCTTCTAAAGATTATTCCAGCTCTGGCATTCTATATCATTCTAAAGTTCTTCTAGTTCAAAATAGTCTATTCTATTTCATAAAGTGCCCTCTAAATCTGACCTTTACTTTATTCTCTTGGGTTCACTCTGACTAGATCATCTTGTCCAGTGATTCCCAAAGTGGGCGCTACCGCCCCCTGGTGGGTGCTACAGTGATCCAGGGCAACGGTGATGGCCACAATTTTTTTTGTATTACATTCTATTCTGAGTTCAATAAATAGTTTCATAATTTCCAGGGGGTGCTAAGTAATATTTTTTCTGGAAGGGAGTGGTAGGCCAAAAACGTTTGGGAACCACTGAATTCTAATCTAATTCTCTGTTCAATGTAAAATCTCACCACAATTCTATATTTTATAATTGTATGACCCTTCCCCCCACCACCATAGTTGATCATAGTTTTCTGAAAGTGCATTTTCATTTTTCTTCAGATATTATAATTCATTCAGCATTTCCTCAATTGATTAATACACTTAATTCCCAAGTTTTTGTTGCCCCCCCAAAGTGCTTCAACAATAACTGTGTAACATTGGTCTTTGTTTTTTTTTCCTTTGATCTTGTTAATGTGTAGACTTAATAGAACTAGAAATGAATCAAAAGGTATGCATGGTAAATTTAGGAGCATAGTTTTGAATTACTTTTCAGAATGCTTTGAAGTGTTCACAGCTGCACCAACATTGAATTAATTCACATGATTTCCCATACCCTAATGGGTCTTTATTTTCCTTTTTTCTCAACTTTGGAAATAAAATAGATTTTAAATCAGTCCTCAGAGTTTCTTTAATTTAAATTTCTCTACTTAGTGAATTAGAGATTTTTGCATGTCTGTTTAAAACTTAGATTTCCTCTTAAAATTGCCTGTTCGTTTCCTTAGATGATTTATAATTTGAGGTATAATTACTATTCTTATAATTTTGAATAACTTACCTATATATCTTTTTTTAATTTATTTAGAATTTTCCATGTTTATGATTCATTATTTTTCCCACTTCCTGGAGCTGACAAGCAATTCCACTGGGTTATACATGTGTCATTGTTCAAAATCCATTTCCATGTTATTCATATTTGTAATAGAGTGATCTTATAACATCAAAACCCTAATCATATTCCCATTGAACCATGTGATTGATCATATGTTTTTCTTCTGTGTTTCTGCTCCCACAGTTCTTTCTCTGGATATGAATAGCATTCTTTCTCATAAGTCTCTCAGAATTGTTCTGGATCATTGCATTGCTGCTAGTAGAGAAGTCCATTATACTTGATTGTGCCACAGTGCATCCCTCTCTGTGTACAATGTTCTCCTGGTTCTGCTCCTTTTACTCTGCATCAATTCCTGGAGTTCTTTCTAGTTGACATAGAAATCCTCCAGTTCATCATTCCTTTCAACACAATAGTATTCCATAACCACCATATACCACAATTTATTCACCCATTCCCCAATCATTTTCCAATTTTTTTGTCACCACAAAGAGCACAGCTATAAATTTTTTGTACAAGTATTTTTCCTTGTTATCTTTTTGGGGTACAAACCCTTTGCACATAATTCCAAATTGCCCTCCAGAATGGCTGGACCAATTCACAATTCCACCAGCAGTGTATTAGTATCCCAATTTTGCCATATCCTCTCCAAGATTTATCACTTTCTTTTGCTGCCATATTGGCCAGGCTGCTAGGTGTGAGGTGGTACCTTAGAGTGGTTTTTATTTACATTTTTCTAATCAGGAAGGATTTAGAGCACTCTTTCATGTACTTATTGATAGTTTTGATTTCTTCATGTGAAAACTGCCTGTTCATGTCTTTTGACCATTCATCAGTTGGCAAATGGATTGATTTTTTGTACATTTGACTTAGTTCCTTATATATTTGGGAAATTGAACCTTTATCAGAGTTCTGTTATAAATTTTCCCCCAGTTTGTTACTTTCCTTCTAATTTTGTTTGCATTGATTTTGTTTGTACAAAACCTTTTTTAATTTGATATAATCAAAGTCATTAATTTTACATTTTGTAATGTTCTCTATCTCTTGCTTGGTCTTAAAATCCTTCCTTTCCCACAGATCTGACAGGTACAATATTCTATGTTCACCTAATTTATTTATGATTTCACTCTTTATATTTGTCATTTACCCATTTTTAATTTATCTTGGTATAGAGCATAAGATGTTGATCTAAATCTAATTTTGCCCATACTGTTTTCTAATTGAAAGTGCATTTTCAATGATGAGGAAAGTGAGGATTTTCACTTCTAGACTTATTCTGCTCAACAAAAGTTGCTAGAAATAGTTTTTTACTTTGTAATTCTGGGAAGTCTTTCCCAGTCCTTTATATTACATTTAACTCCAATTCTAACATCCTGAAATGTCCTGGACAACAGCCTGAAAGATGTTTATAGTGGAAAACACATTGGATTTTGAGTCATAAATCCTAAATGTGAATCTCCATTTTCCCCTATCAAACATTTAGTGCTTTCCAATAGAAGGTAAGTTACTTGAGAGTAAAGAGTGCTTCATCCTTGTACTTTTATCCCCCACACCTAAAAGTTTCTGAAACATAGTTGTCACGTAATGGTTTCTGATTGATTGATAGGTTCCAATTGATAGCTATATGATGCTGGACATGTAATGTCCCCTCTCTGGGTCCCAGTTTCCTTATGTATAAAAACAAAGTTTTAAGCTAGACCAGGAATTCTCAAAGAATATCATTTGACGATGGAGTTTCAGCAAGGTGTTTTTTAAGAATTCCACATTATCTAGTCCCTACCCTCTTATTGCCTTTACTTCTTTAATTGAGTCAGGAAGATCATAATAGAGGAAAGTAACAATAATAACTCTATCAACAGATGTGTAAAGCTGCATCCTTGATGTTAAGTACTGGAGAAGTAAGGAAAGAGGAAATGGAATGGTCAGAAAAATAGGCAGATTCCCAACGTTGGTGTCTTCTGTCTTTTGAATTATTCATTGTTATACCTGGCTAGCAAAGAACAATTTTGTTACACATGGAAAGAGCCATGTATAAGAACAAGTAGATTTGAGACTCATCATCATAGAGATGATCCATCCATGGGAGCTGAGATCAACTTGAACACCTAGTCTGATCTTCTGTTCAATGTAAGATCTCCTCACCAACAGCATGATGTAGTATGTAGAATGCCAGCCTCAGTCAGGAAACTCAAAATTGAGTTAAGCTCTGTGTCTGGCATATGCTACTAGTTATAGCCATGGGTAAGACTCTTAACCTATCATTTACACCAGGTTCTCTCTCTAAAGCTATAAATTGAAGAGCAGAAAGCCACTTGCATTGATAGTAGTTACCTCACCAAGGTATCATCTATGTTAATAGAATCCAGACCAGCCTTTAAAAAATAAAAGACAAATATGTAGATCTTAATATAAGCAATGCAGTCAAAAGCAATCATGTTGCAAAATTGCAAAAATCATATGCAATACATAACTGCACATATTTTGGTTACTTACAAAGTATACATTATATATACTCCATCTAGAAATATCTGGTTATGAGTGCAATTACTTCCCCTATACCTGGAGCAGCATTTGTCAGTCTGAACAAAAATCAAATTGTTCTGGAACTTCTATAACAACTCAGTATCACTCCTGCCCTTTTGGTGTGCACAGATACACTGGCCTGTAGTTCCAATCTTGGGTTTATGGCCCAAGCCAAATTCAACTGTTTTCGACAATGAGGTATAGTGGTAAGAATCCTGAATTCAATTAGCAAACTTGAGTTCAAATCCCAGCCATATTCCTTCACTATTCTTGTAACTACTCAACAAGTTACTTTCTCTTGGCTTCTGTCTGTAACATAGCCCAATCCCCACTCAAATGAGGTGGGAAAGGGTGCATGGCCCCAGGTTTTCAGAGACAATGTTGAGCTTAATGCTGAATAGCTTTATAAGGAACCTTATGAGTTGATACTAGACATTCTTTGGAGAGAGATGTGGGCAGAGAAGATACTCTAGGTAGGAAAGAGAAAGACTTTAGAAGATATGGGTTTCCCAGCTATTGGGCAAGAACTAATTACTGGGGAAAATTGGAAAGCAGTCTGGTAGAAACTGGGCATAGCCCAACATCTCACGCCTATACCTAGATCAGTTCAAAATGAGTACATTATTTAGATATCAAGTGTGATATATCATAAGCAAATTATTAAATCATGGAAGAAAATGCCTGTTAGATATATGGATGGGGAAAGAGTTCATGACCAAACAGTAGATAGAAAGGTTCATAGGAAATGAATGAATAATTTTGCTTAAAGCTGAAAAGTTTTTTTCATAAACAAAACCAATGAAGCTAAAATTAGAAGAAAAGCAGGAAACTGGAGGAAATGTTAGCACCAAGTTTCTCTGATAAAGATCTTATCTTTTTAAACATATAGAAAATTAAGCCAAACGGATAAGAAGAATAATTCTCTATTGCTAAATAGTCAGATTACATGAGTAGATAGTTTTCAGGGGAAGATAGTATTAGTTATATTAAAAATCCCTATTAATTAGAGAAAGGCAATTTAAAACAACTCTCAGGTACCAAAGATTGGCAAGGATGACAATAATGACAAATCCTAGAGGAAATGTGGTAATATAGGTATAATAATAAAATTTAGTGAAGCTGAGTGAACCAATCCAATCATTCTGGAAAGCAATTTGAATTGTTCCCCAAAAGTATACCCTTTGTCTATAAATACTATTACTGTCTATACACCAAAGAGATAAAAAGAAAAAGGCAAAACGTCTATATGCATATAATACACATGCATATTATGTATATTTATATATCACCTTTTGCCTGAGTATAGTGGCAAAGAATTGAAAAGTGAGGGGATACTCATCAATTGGGGAACAGCTGAACAAGGTATGGTATATGAATTTAATGTAACATTATTGTGCTGCAAGAAACGATGAAGGAAATGGTTTCAGATGACTTGAAAATACTTTTATGAATTGATGTAAAGTGAAATGAGCAAAACTAGGGAATCAATTTACACAAAACAGCATTATTAGATGGTAAAAGGTAGAGTTCTAATTTTTTTCATTCCTGCCAAGGTTATCTTCTTGACTAGCTGGTTCTCAGTGGAGACTAACAGGGAAGCCACATAGAGACAAGTACTTCCTTACTTTCTCAATGGCATCATTTTGGCTACCATGAAAGTTTTCTGATTCCTAGTTGGGTTTTCCTGTGCAGACCTGGTCAAGTTGTCTGTTACTCCAAAGACATTTCAGAGGCTCTGTAATGCAGTGGAAAGGGCATGAAGAACTTGGAGTTATGGAGCCTGAGTTCAGTTCCTGACTCCATCACTTACTAACTCCTTGACTGTCAGCAAGTCACAATTTCTCTGTGCTTCAGTTTTCTCATTTGTAAAATAATAGAGTTGGATGAGATAACTTTTGAGATAATTTGCAGGAATATATTTATGATCCTATGACCTTCCAGAGATCAGAAGTCTATGCACAACAGCTCCCCAAATTTGCTGGTGTTTATGTTCCCCAGACACATAGTTCAAGTTGGAAGCATTTTCCTTTGAACATCACATCTCATCTTTCTTATTTCAACATTTACATCTGTAAATGGCACATCCTCTGAAGTAAATCCTAGATTCTCTGTCTTGTATGAGCATCCTGGCTTCCTCCTTGTCATATATTCCTTTCAATTCTTCTGCATTTATCATCATGGTTTCTGAAGCCCAAAACTGGTGGGATGAGATGATCACTTACCTCTTGGACTTTCTAGGCAGGCTTGCTAAACTCATAGATGGTGTTATGACTCATCTCCAACAGGAAGCATGTGCTGAGGCACTTGACACAATAAGGAGGCTGTTTTCCATTCAACAGAATCAAACTCCACTCATATAATCTCAGAATTGATTCAGAACAGTCCATTTCAAGACTAAGAACTCTAATTTGTGGATAGACATTCAGATAATACCAGAGGGTTCAGAACAAGTGACCTCTTTCTGTTTTGCTTTTGGTTCTTCTCAATCACATATTCACAAGTGAGATGATTAGAAAGCTTTTCACTTATGCCATAGCACATCAAAGATTTCCCACATCAGTCACTGAAACTGAGGAAAATCTTCATCTCTTAATAATTCTTCTAATATGTCAAGGTAAGGGATGTTTCAATTTCCTCAGGGTCAGCACCACTCTTTGCTGAGATGCTCTATCATCCACATAAGAGAAACTTTGTAGGTTGCCAATTAAGAGATAAAAATATGGTAAGTTAAAATATGGCCTTCTTATTTTTATATGTAAAATATACATACATGCATATGTGTATACATATACACAAAACACATATATGTTAACTACCTGTCTGTAAGTAGTTAAAGGACTATCATGAAGAAGAAAGATTATTTTCCTTCATCCCAGAGGGTAAAACAAGAAATAATAGCAATATTGAGACATTAACTTGGAAAAAAAATTTTATAAATAACCCCTCAGATAAAATATGGAGAACTTTGTCAAAGTTATAAGAATAAGAGTCACCCCCTCAGTTGATAAATGGACCAAATATCTGAACAGATCATTTTTGAATAAAGAAGTCAGTCATATATAGATATATGGAAAAAATGCTCTAAATCACTACTGATTAAAAACATTCAAACCAAAACAATTCTGAAATATCATCTCATATCATCAGACTGTCTTAATTGGCAAAAGTGTAAAATGACAAATATTGGAGGAAGTGTAGAAAAATGGGGACACTAATAAAGTGTTAGTGGAGCTATGAACTGTTCTAACTATTTTGGAGAACAATTTGGAATTACACTCAGAGAGTATAAAATTTTGTATACCTTTAGACGCAGCAATACCATTGCAGAGTGTGTTTCCCAAAGAGATTAAGGGAAAAGGAAAAATGATCCAAAATATTAATAGCTGATCTCTTTGTGGGGGCAAAGATTTGGAAATTGAGGGGATGTCCATCAATTGGGGAATGGCTAGATAAACTGTAGTATATAATTGTGATTGAATACTATTGAACCATAAGAGGTAATGAGCAAGCTATTTTTTTAAAACATGAAAAGAGCTACATAGGATAATGAACACTGAAATTATTAGAACCAAGAGAACATTACACACAGCTATAGAATTAAAACTGGAAGAATAGATTATGAATGTATCACCAGAGAGTGAACTGAAAGGCAAAAACATGTAACATTTAATTTGTATGAACATGTCAGTCTCCTGGATGATACTTTCTGTGAAGCAGGGAGGGTGGGGGCACTTGTAGATGGGATTTATTATGCTGATATGAAGAAAAATAAGTTAAACCTATAAGAGATTTTTTATTTCTTTTATGTACAACCTATTTTTCCTTTGTATATGCTTGTTTTATTTGTAAAAAAAATAAATTAAAAGTTATTCTGGATAAAAAGAGATGTTAGCTCAACAGAGTAAAGGACAATATAACAAACAAATTGACCAAAGGAAGAATGGCTGTCTAGGGAAATAATAAATTTCCCGTTGTTTGAACTTTGAGGAGGGAGATACTGTGGAGGAAATTCTTGAACAGTAATGGAGATCTTGGCTAGAAATATGACGACTGGCAAGACACTTGCCCTCACTGAATATCAGTTTCCTCATTTGTTACATAAAACAAAGATCTTTGAATTTTGTACTACTTAGCACTCTTGTGAAAATAGTTCCTTTTAAGTCTTAGAATTATATGGAAATTGGAGCTATTATTATTAAATATTACCTTGGACTAGAAT
Organism: Gracilinanus agilis; assembly: GCF_016433145.1. Taxonomy (NCBI): domain Eukaryota; kingdom Metazoa; phylum Chordata; class Mammalia; order Didelphimorphia; family Didelphidae; genus Gracilinanus; species Gracilinanus agilis. The sequence continues at coordinate 355,574,557 of NC_058131.1, read as the reverse complement.
CTCTGAAATCTATCCAACTCATGAGTCTTATGAAAAATTATAAATATATTTCTAACACAGGAAACAGCAAGTTTGAGAAAGTAGAAGCTGCTTTTGCTACTTTCAGCAGGAGTACTAGAGCAGATGGATGGACAAGAAAGAATGAGGAAGGAGAGATGGAAAACAAAAGAATGTGGACAACTCAACCTCTTCAATCAGAAAGGTATTAGCCAAATTTTATCAACTTTATATTGCTCTATAATCTTTCTAAATGTTCATCCTTTCCCCAGACACCTTTCCTCTCCCAGCCCAACTGTCTATTGACCAGAAAAATAATGACAAAGAGGAAACTGAATCAGATACAATCTACAGAAAGGGGAAATGGAGATTGGCAAATGGGTTTAGTAGGCTTTATCTTACCCTCTGCCTGGATATTGCCCAATTAAAGGAAACAGAAAATACAATGAAATTTTTGAGCCAGGTAGACCAGCTGTGGTCACAGTGGAATGGAAACAAGGTTAGTTGCAGACATTATTCTCTCTCTTGAGAGGCAACATGGTGTGAAGAAGAATTATTTAGGTTAAGAAGCAGGTTAGAAGATAGTGAGTTTGAGAACCAAATTTTTTTAAGATTTTAAGAGGTACCATATCTTGCTAGGAATAGAGTAACTTGGAGTCAAAGGATGTTTGTTCAAAATTCCAGCTCTGCATCTTTCATCCAGGTGTGTCAGTAGGCCATATTGACTTTGGGAAATTCATTTACTTTCTCTAGTTCCTAATTTTCTCATCTTTAAAATGAGAATGTTGGTCTAGATCATCTCTAAAACTCATTTCCCTTCTAATTTCTATTGTTAGGGTTCAAAATGGGTGGCCTCCAGAGGAACACACAACACAATGCAATCAAAGCAGGAGAAAGCTTTATTGCCAGCGGGCGCGTTGGGGGAACTCAGCAAAGAGAATCCCGAGTGGTGCATTCAGAAGAGGGAATATATATGTTTCTAGGATATAAGTGCCTTTGTCTTAGGGTTAGCTAATAGCTAGACAGTGGGAGTAGGGATGTTTCCAGGTGCCACAGGATATGATTCTGAATCTTCAAGGCTATTCTGCCTAGGAATCTTCAAGGCTGTTTCATCTAGGAGTTGTGGCCCTGGGGCTTTCAGCCAGGAGTTGTCCCTGTAACTGTGAGTCTGAGATAACTGCCCTGCTCAAGCTGGGCATGACGTTATCCAAAAACCCCTGCTTAATCACCAAGTTTAGCTTTTTGGCTATAATATTCTTATAAGCTATAATATTTCTATAAGCTATAATATTTCTATAAGCTTTTTGGGCTATAACATTTCTCCCTTTTTTTGTTTTGCTTACTGAGGGATCTTCCTCAGGGCCAAAGAATAATTTTCCTTTTGATCCTAAGGAATCATCCTCAGGTGGTCCCTTAAAGATTACTGTCAACACACATTGTATTAAGGGTGAGGGTTATCTGGTAATACTGACACAGGGCCATAAGCTGAACGGTGTTTACAAAAAGCTGCTGGTTAAGAATAAGGGGGGCAGCTGGGTAGCTCAGTGGAGTAAGAGTCGGGCCTAGAGACAGGAGGTCCTAGGTTCAAACCCGGCCTCAGCCACTTCCCAGCTGTGTGACCCTGGGCAAGTCGCTTGACCCCCATTGCCCACCCTTACCAACCTTCCACCTATGAGACAATACACCGAAGTACAAGGGTTTAAAAAAAAAAAAAAAAGAAGAAGGGGAAGGGTACATAGTGGAAACAAAAGGGATTTTCCGGCCTCTAGTTTGCCTGAAAAAACTTTTTCACTAAGGGGGTACAATGTTCTATGCTGTCTCTGGGGTACAATGTCCCACAAGGTCCCATGTTGTCTCCCCTCCCCTCCTCCAAAAGTCTAAGTGAAAAGGGCCGATGGTTTAAATCTTCTGTAGCTTCTTCAAGCTGAAAAGGAGCGTACAATCTCTGGGGGGGGGGGGGACAGGAGGAGGAGCTGTGGGCACAGGATCTTCAGGCACCTCTGCATCAACTGCCAGGGTCCTGAAGGCTTGGAGACCAGAGACCGTTTTCCCAGACTGACAGACAGGTCACAAGGGGGAGCATCCTAGAACCTAGGACTGGGGAAAAAACTAGAACACCAGATACACAGAGAGAAAATTAGCACAATAGAAACTGATATTAAACATTAACAGTTAGCCAACAGATTTTATCCCCAGAAATCTTCCTCTGACAGAATTTGAACTATTTAGGAATTTTTGATCCCTAAGTTGTTTGCAGAGTTGGTATGGGAAGTTTCTGCTAAAAAAATATCCTTTGTAAAGCCCACATTAATATGGCATCTATAACTACTTGAATAACAATACTTTACAGATAAATTTCTTTATCCCAGATTCTGGAGGAAATCCAGAAAGTTTTGGGTTATATTTCCAAGCTCAAAATCCCACTTCAGTTGTGGTAAATTAAGGCTGCAAGCTACAAGTCATCTATCACTAAACTTCACTCACTTCTCAAAGTGTGTTCCCTAACAATTTGATAATTTCCAATTATTAACCTAATAGGTTGTTCAGGGAGATGGAAACATTAAATCACAACTTGCATTAAGTGCTGATTATGGGAACTTGCTCCAAAAAGGGAAGGCAGATAGGAAAAACATTTCCTCACGTCCCAAGGGACGCATAGTGAGGGGCTCCATGTACAGGCCAAAGCTGTCACTGGCTCATGCCATATGTACAGGCCAAAGCTGTCACTGGCTCATGCCATCCTTGTGTCACTCAAAAAGTAGTAGCCTAGATGGTCAGAAGAGGTCCAGTCCAGGTTGAGTCCTAGAATTGCCTCTCCTAACCATCACAGAACATTCTCTGTCTTTAGTACTATATCACCACTGAATCTCTGAAGCCTTCTCCTTCCTTAAAAGATAAGTCTTTCCCATTACAGCTCAGAGAAATTCTGCTAAGCAGCAGTCTGAAAACAATTTCCATACCCTCAAACAAGCCTTACGCATCCCTACCAGGCTAATCACTCAGTTATTTTTGCATATTTTAGTCACAGAACCTGAATTAAGGAACAGGAGTGCTGGATTGAGTAGTTCCATAGTGAATATAAATCAGGGCTGTTATCTTCTCCTGTACCTGGGCCATCTAAAAATCTAAGAGGAGCCACACAGGAATCTCTCCAGTGTAACTTTCAAGAGAATTGCAGAACTATTCGTGATTTTCCCAATACCATATACACTAATTTTAGAAATTATCCCTAGGTCAAGGATCCAATTATAAGAGTAGAACATCTATCTATTCTTTTTCACCTCCCTATCTGTTCTCTTCCATCTCTCCTTTTTCCCTCAAAAACCTTCTGCTCAAAAAGTAGAACACAACTTCCATTTACCCATCTCAAATCTGCATACTCAAGGTGTCAGATCAAGTCTTCCTTTCTTTTTTTTTCTCCCTATTCAAACACAACATAACTCTTCACTTTGTCTAACTCGGTGTTATCATCACAAAAAATAAACATAGCATTTGGTACCCCTTCAAATGATAAGCAATAACTCCCAAGAATTGAGGCACTGTGTCTTTAGCAGAGTGCTTATTAATTATAACTTGCAGTGCACAGTACAAATTGGTAACTAAGGTATCCACTGAGTATTGAACAAAACCCATGGTACAGTCAGGTTTACAATGAGCTTGTGCGTACATTCAAACAACACTTAAAGCACATGTTGTAGCAAGAATTTACATAAAAGTCATATTTAAAGGAATATCATAAAGCATGTAGTATTATAGGGTCTATTTCCAATTAATGCCTTTCAAGCACTACAACCTTAAAGCAAGCCTTTTGACAAGCAGGCTGCTTATCATATACACTGAGATGAAAACCATTCATGATCATTTTAAACCCCCCCAAAAAAAACATTTTTGATCAATGTAAACACTTAAACCTATTATATTTTGTTTAACCTTTTATGATGGAAAGATAAATAAAGAGGAAAACAGTCTTCTTGAGAGTAACATGGGCATTATGCAGAGATGGCAGGGACTCTGCACCCCTTAACTCAGGCAGGCTGTGGACAGGGAAACTCCCTTTCCCCTATAAGAAAAGTGATATACCTCTGGCCATAGTGTGATAACATAAACCCCAAGGATCCCAGACAGACCCCCCCTACTCACCAAACACCCAAGTGTAAGGAGTCATGTCCACACTTTTGAAAAGGGGGCATGGGGGCAATCCCTGATAGATGCTGCACTCGTGCTGCAATGCCGTGCTGTGGAGGACAACCCCCCAGGGCCGCTCCGCCCATGCTATCCCACTGGCCACGGATCCCATCTTAGCAATAAATCTTTCACACTTCTAAGCCTGGAGTCT
>NC_058131.1:355539163-355565558 GCF_016433145.1 Gracilinanus agilis | reverse complement strand
TTTGATTTATCTAGATCTGACAGAGGAATATTTAGATCTCCCACTAGTATGGTTTTACTATCTATTTCCTTCTTGAGCTCTGCCAGTTTCTCCTTTATGAATTTGGGTGCTATGCCACTTGGTGCATACATATTGAGCAGTGTTATTTCCTCATTGTTTACAATGCCTTTAATCAGGATGTAATGACCTTCCCTGTCTTTTTTAATCATATCTATTTTTACTTTGGCTTTGTCAGAAATCATAATAGCCACTCCTGCCTTCTTTTTCTCATTTGACGCCCAAAAGATTTTGCTCAAGCCCTTAACCTTAAACTTGTGTATGTCCACCCACCTCATATGTGTTTCTTGTAGACAACATATGGTAGGATTTTGGTTTGTAATCCACTTTGCTATTTGCTTCCGTTTTATGAGCAAGTTCATCCCATTCACATTCAGAGTTATAATCACCAGTTGTGCATTTGCTGACATTTTCGTGTCCTCCCCTATTCCTACCCCCTTTTTCTTATACTATTTCCTTTTAAACCAGTGGTTTGCTGTTAAGCCACTATCCCTTATACCCTCCCTTGATTAACTTCCCTTTTTACCCCCTCCCTTATTTTTCCCCCTCTTTTTATTTTTAAAGGCCTTATGAGTTCCCTCCCCCTTCTTCTCCCCTCCCTTTTTTTGACCTCCCCACTTCCCTGCTCCCCTTGGTTTATCCCTTCTGACTTTCTCAGGAGGGTTAGGTAAGAATTTTATGTCCCAATGGATAGTATGGCTACTCTTCCCTCTCCGGGTTGATTACACTGAGAGTAAGGTTTGATTATTACCTCTTAAAGCTCTCTTCCTCTCCTTCTTATAATAGCATTTGTCCCCTCTCCTTCCCATGCCCTCTTTGTGTGTAATAGAATATCCTATTTTTCTTATTCACTCAAGTTTCTCTTGGTGTCCCCTGCTATTCACCCCCTCTTTCCCATCCCCCATGTCATGTCATCTTAGATTATTTAGTGTTCCACCCTCACCTTGTGAATTATTCTTCTGATTACTATAATAGTGAATACTATAATAGTGAATAGAGTTCACTACAGAGAATTATACATAACATTTCTCTACATAGGAATACAGATGATTAGATCTCACTGAGGCTCTTAAAAAGGCAAATTTAAAAATTATAAGTTTTCTTTCTTTCCCCTCTGTATCTTATTTACCTTTTCATGTTTCTCTCGATTTTTGTGGTTGGATATCAAACTTTCCATTTAGCCCTGGTCTTTTCTGTGCAAATACCTGGAATTCTTCAATTTTGTTGAATGCCCATACTTTCCCCTGGAAATATATAGTCAATTTTGATGGGTAGTTGATCCGTGGTTGCAGGCCCAGCTCTCTTGCCTTTCTGAATATCGTATTCCAAGCCTTGCGATCTTTTAGCGTGGAGGCTGCCAGATCCTGTGTGATCCTGATTGGTGCTCCTTGATATTTGAATTGTTTCTTTCTGGCTTCTTGTAAGATTTTTTCTTTTGCTTGGAAACTCTTGAATTTGGCAATTATATTTCTGGGTGTTTTCTTATCTGGGTCGAATGTTGCAGGTGTTTTATGAATCCTTTCCATGTCTATATTGCCCTCTTGTTGTAGGACTTCAGGGCAATTTTGCTGAATTATTTCTGTTAGTATGGAGTCCAGGTTTCTATTAATTTCTGGTTTTTCTGGAAGACCAATTATTCTCAAATTGTCTCTTCTAGACCGGTTTTCTTGGTTTGTCCCTCTCTCATTGAGATATTTCATGTTTCCTTCTATTTTTTCAGTCGTTTGACTTTGTTTTATTTGTTCTTGTTGTCTTGAGAGATCATTAGCTTCTAATTGCTCAATTCTAGCCTTTAGGGACTGGTTTTCAGCTATGATCTTTTGGTTTTCTTTTTCAGTCTGGTTCAATTTGCTTATCAGTTCATTTGATTTCTGACCCTCACTTTCCAATTGCAAGATTCTACCTTTTAAACTGTTATTTTCTTGCCACATCTCTTCCATCTTCCTCAGAATCTCAGTTTTGAACTCTTCCATAGCTTGTGAGGAGTTTTCCTTATCTGAGGAGGGTCCGGATGATTGTTTGTTCTCCTCCTCAATTTGCTCGGTTGTCTGGATTTTCTCTGTGTAAAAGTTGTCGAGTGTTAAAGACCTTTTTTTCTTGTTGTTAATCTTTCTCTTCTGAACTTCCTGATTCTGGGTAGCCATCGTTAGCCCAGCAGCTTCTCAGGTTTATCCTTGTGCTCAGGGTCTGTCTGTGGTCTTTTGGCTCCTGAGGTCTGAGTTCTGGTTTTTTCCAAGGTCAAGCCCCCTGGTGTACCCCTTTGCTTGATCCTCTGCCGGAGGTTTCTTTACAAGTCTCAGGGCGCTGCTTCCACAGTCGTATACCCGTCTGCACTGGTTCCCCACTCAGGGTTTCAGAGCTTTAGCTCTTGTCTGTGTCTGCCTCCACCCACACCTCCACCCGTGCCTGCGCTCTGAGCTGCGTTCTGCACCCTGCGTCTGCTCTCAGCAACCTGTTCCTGAGCTCAGATTTTGTGTGCGTTCGTTAGCTTTTTGGGGTCCTAAATCTTGCTGCTCTCAGGAACAGGCTCCGGAGCTGTCAATGACTCGATGGGTGCCCCAAACTTGCTCTATTTCCTTTTAGCTGGCTTTGGCGCTATAGGTGTTGTGTGTGGAGGGGGTCGGGGGGGGGGTGGTTGCTAAGCCCGCGATTTAGTGAGAGCTGTTTCACCTCTTTATAGCATGGAAATGCCTCAATTCCACGTACCTTCCACGCTGTGCCCTGTTGTGGGGTTCCTCTGTTCGTCTGGACTTGTTTTTATGTCCCGTTGAGGAGTTTTGTGTGTTTCGGTCAGGAGAGGTTAAGAGCTGCTTCTTACTTTGCCACCATCTTAACCCGGAACCCCTCTCCTCAGCAGTTATTAGCAGTTGCTGACAGTGCATTGCCATAAAAACAAAAATGGATCACGCCAGGGACAATCTAGAAGCAAAGTCAATCGTTTTTTCAAGTACCACTCTTTTCTGTCACTTCCTGCTCAAGAGTTCTCCATTTACTGCCAGATGAAGTCCAAACTCCCTTTCCTGGAACTGAAGGTCGTCCATAATCTTGACTTTCTAACCTTATCTCCCACCATTAACAGACACTTCTCTTTAATTCTGTGTAGGACTAAATCCTCATTGCCCAATAAATATGCTATTGAGTTTTCTGGGACCAGCAGTGGTTTTAAATAAACTATGTGATGTTTTCTGTGCTATCGATACTCTTGGTAGGTGTCTTAGGTTATACTGAATTTCATTATAAAATGTGATTAGATAATAAAAAAATATTCTTGCTGCCAACATATAAGGAAACTTTAAAAAAATAAATTAACTTTCTCATCTGAAAAAAAACAACTTCAATTGTTTATAACATTGTACTTTGCCCTGGTCAGGCCACGTTTTCTGTATTGGGTGCAGACTAGTCCAAAAATACTGAAAAGAGTCAAAGTATAGGTGCTAAAGAGCTGATTCTGGAGTCAGGAGGATCTGGGTGCAAGACTTGCCACTAAAAAATATCAACATCATCATCATTTATATAGTACTTTTCAGTTTGCAAAGTGCTTTGCAAATATTTCCTTTGTTCCTCACAATAACTCTGGAAGGAATGTACTGTTGTGGTGGTTGTTGTTCAGACATCTTTCAGTTGTGTGCTACTAGAAAGTGTTTCAGGTCAGATTTCAACTCAGGAAAATGAGTCTTCCTGACTCCAAGCCCAACACTCTATCCAGTTAGCCACCTACTTGCATATAATTATTATCCCAATTTTATAATTGAAGAAACTGAGACAAATAGAAATGAAATGACTTGCCTAAGGTCAAGTATTTGAGGCTTTATCTGAACTCAGATCTTCCTAATTTTAAGCTCACTGTGCCATGAAGCTACCTCTAAGCACACATCCTCACTGTGTGAGACCTAGGTAAGTCACTTAAATTCTCAGTTCTCCAAGTAACTATCTAACACTGTGGGTAACAGAATAGATACCAACATACATCAATATGAGGAATTTCTTCCCTGAGAGCTCTCTATCCCAATTAAAACACAGTTTTGGGGAAAAAACAATCAATGCCATAAACTGGAAGGTATAGAGAAGAGAATGACCAAAATGGTGAAGGGCTGTAAGCCCATGCCATGTGAGGAACAGAATCATTTTGACTGGAGGAGATTCATGGGCAACATGATAATAATTCTTCAAGTGTTCAAAAGGCTGGTAGCAGGCATGTGAAACAGGAAATGGGTGTGTATGTTCTTTGATCCTGTGAGAAGGGAATTTGTATTTTGATTCAATTAAGCAGGGTTTTGGACTTCCCTTTCCTTTGTTTTAAATTTAAATCAATTAGCAACCTTTTTAGTCAGAAACTTGAAGACTCTTTACTCTTGACTGCAAGTACAACCCTTGGAGACAGGACATTAATAACACTAGAACTGACCCTCTAGGTGGTGCCAAGCAAATTGAGGAACTGTGATTGGTTCCCGGGCAATGATGTAGGAGAACTAGTGGGTGAAGAAAACTGCTTATAAGTGGAGATCCAGCAGGGTGAGGGACTCAAAGGACTGAGACTGAGATTCACGCACAGACTCTGGCTTGAGACAGACTTTGATGCTGGTGACTTTTATTGAAGACAGATTTTAGGGTGTTGGGTTAGGCAATTCTCTGCCTTCTTCCCATGCTTCCCTCTTTTTTACTATATCCCCATTTTACTTAAATTAAATTGTTAAAGCTACTAACAGCCTCATAAATTTAAATTGGCGACCACTCTTTTAACTATTACAATCTCAAAAGTTGCAAAGAAGCAGACTAAGACTTGATTTAAAGAAATATTTCCTAATAATTTAAACTATTCAAAAGTGAATCAAGCTCTCCAGAGATAGAGGCCTCAGGAAAAGCTGAATGACAATTATGAGTAATATTGAAGAACAGCCATTTTTAGGCTTACCTAGGACTAGTTAACACCTGACTCTTCCTTCCCATCCCAACAATTCTGTGATACTGTGATTTCAGATTTGACAATAATGTCTTTGACAATCTTTGACTCACATGACTCCAAACTTAAGGAGAGAGTTCAACTCAGACATCTCCTAATTTTTCACCTGGATGCACTCCTTTGGGCCTTCTCTGGCTGACTTCTCTACCATGCCTCAGGAAGTTCATTATTAGGATAACCTCATCAGCCTCAGTACTTCACCTCATCTCTTCTCTCTGCCTCTCTGATTGGAAGGTGGGAGCCACAAATTCCAAATGTGTTGTTCTAATGTTTGTTTCAGTTTCTAACCTCTCTTATTCTAAGGGCTTTTTCAGATTTCAGATTTAATGTTTTATGTTTTCAGACTTCTTTCAATTTGTTGTCATTCTGTTATTTCAGTCATGTCTGACTCTTTGTGACCCCCGTTCAGATTTTTTTGGCAAAGTTCCTGGAATATTTTGCCATTTCCTTCTCCAGCTCATTTTACAGATCAAGAAACTGAAGCAAATAAGGTTAAGGGACTTGATCAGAGTCACATAGCTATTAAATATCTAAGACCAGATTTGAACTCTGGAGGATGAGTCTTCCAAACTCCAGGGCTGGTTTTCTATCCACTGAGCCATTTAGCTACCCAACTTCTTTCAATACTAACATTCTGTATTTACATGTTAGTGTGGCTCTTCCCACTCAATCTATGAGCTGATATGTTTTCCTGGTCTATTAGTCTATGTACAATGCAAGGAGCTGAGCTCTAATCATGTATATCCTAATATATTCAAGCTACAAATTTCTAATTTCTGAATTCTTATGCTCTCTAGCACTGGCACCCAACATTCCTACCTGTTCCAGTATTTTATGTTCTATGTCCCAAGATAAGTTCCAGCACTCACATTCTACTTTCTAAAGTCCTTCCAGCTCTGACTTTCTGTTACATGTTGATTTATTCATTCAGCAATTATTTTTTAAGCCTCTACTTTGTACAAAGTAATGTGGTAGGAGCTAAGTGAAAAAAAAAGCCATGTTCTATGTTGAAAGGTCACTTCTGATTCTCATCTCCTGTGTTCAATATGGGGAAGGGGTAGGGGGCAGGAACTACTAGCATTTATACAGATATGTATAAGGTAATTTGAAGTGAAAGAGAGCACAAGGGAATCAAAAAGGCTTTCCACAGAATGTAGCATCCAAATTGACCCTTGAAAAAAGTTAAGGACTCTAGGAGGCAGAGGTACTTCAAAACCTAATGATAGTCTATGTCCTGCATTCTCTGAACACAATATGAAATGAACCTTCTGAGACTGATAAGGACCACCCAGAGGACACAGAAGACATAGTGCCAGTACATAAAATAGACTCTCAATAAATGCTTGTTGACTCCCATTAATTATTAGAGTACCATGATGGCAGACCAATGTCAGAAGGTTCATTTCATACTGTGCTCAGAGAATGGGAAAGCCGAGGAAATGGTAGCAGACAATACACCTAACTTGGTTGTTATAGCAGGAAAAAGTGGAGTTCTGAGCCAGGAGCACCCTCTGCTGGAATAACAACTGTAGTGTATCCCAGAAATCACACCTGAGTTTACCTGAAAAACAAACATAAACTTGCATTTATACCTGATTCAACTTTCAAGCCACTCAACTGTACTTTATATTATCTCTGTTAGAGGATATTGTGGAGGACATTCCTACTTAAGTCAAAGTTATACTGTATAAACTTTCCAACTCTAAGAGTAACAGAAATCATTTTATCCACTATAAATATTTGTGATGGTCAAAGTATTCTCATTTGCCTCAGCAATGCCTCCAGAAAACCAGTCCTAAGTCACAAAACCTAGAGGAAGTGGTGAGGCTCAGGAATTCAGAATGAAAGGGCTTCTCAGAGAAATTGTTCTTCATGCTATATTTGCAATTTTATTTTATACCAGGGTGTCCAGGAAGTTCTAGGCCAGCCATGGATATTCCAAACTATACCTAGAGACCAACGTGTGAATTAGGAAAACTTCAAGGGAATTCAGAGTAAAATCAGGATTCCTTTCAGAGTTTTAGAATCCTCATTGGGGCTGTGAGAATTTATTTTTTATATGCTTTAATTTTTTATATCAATGTCCTAGATCATAATGACCCTAAATTATTGCCTGTCAATTAGCTAGAGAAGAAAATGACAAATGATTCCAGTATCTTTGCCAAGAAAATCCCAAATGGTGCCCCAAAGTGTAGGGCATGAATAAAATTACTGATCAACAAGAGAGTAGTGAGGGAAACTTGTATTTGGCAGGCAATGAAGTGGAATTTCACAAGGTCTACATTTAAGGAAGTTTTCTAGTACCACAAAGATTTTGTTTACCTTGGAGAACTTTGAAAGAGAACATCTAGTCACCTATAAGGATTTTATTAAGTGCAGAAGAGGAGCAGAAAGGGGTAGAGAAGATTAATGAAGTCTCCATGCACAAAAATTAAACAGGGACTTACTCTCACTGACCTGTTAATTATGCTTTCTGTGGGAGACAAGGAAATTGTGAAATTCTTTTTCTCTGCCTTAGTCATGGTCAGATTGGAAATTGCAGAGATAAAGACAGGAAAGGAAATCATTTTGCTGGTTCGTAGAAGTTTTTGCATTATAAAGTTACTAAAGACTAAAATTATAACTAAAATATTTACTGTACATTTCCAAATGGTAGTTTAAAAGTTTTATAATTGCTAAAACATTTTAGAGATTTTTAGGAAATTTGCAGTTTCTTGGAAGGCAACAGATGTATAGTTCCAGTAGAAAGTGATTTCATGTAATAAAGAATAAGCAGAACTGAAGCTAAGTTGAAATAATTCAACAGAATTTGATTAGTTTGGTAAATTATTTAGGTAGCAAAGTCACCAGAATTAAAATAGGTGTGTAATTCAAGAAATAAAGTTCAGTAATTAGTTAGTGTTCTATTTGGAAATCTGTACAGGAGAGATCCAGCATAATGTGAGATTAGAGTATGATTGAAATCACAATATATAGACTTAAGAAAAGTAGCAAATGTAAGGTGAAGCACTGAATCAGGGTCCAATAAAAAGTGGCAGTTTTGGACATTTGTAGGAATTGAACCAAAGTCCTTGATAGATAAAGCTTGAACAAACAGAGGTAAGGTGAGGATGGGAATGTGAGGCTGCCATAATGAATGTTTGAAAATGAGTTAAATGAAACCAGTAGCTTCTGTAATTCGAGTTAATGGCAGCTAATGACCTTTGGAAAAACTAAGATTTTCTTTGTTATCATGTGTAATTATAAATCTACATTTGATTTTAATTGAAGCTTGTCCTATGACTAAACTATAATATGATCTTGTTTAAACTGAGCTATGTCCTATAAGCATAATTTTGTAAAGCAGAACCTAATTATAAAATAAAGTTGATATTTGGCATTAAAGCAAAGTGGTTGAATGCTGAATGGATCAAGAAAATCTGAGTTCAAATCCAGGCTCACATGATTACTAGCTATATGACTTTGAGTAAGTCATTCACTTCTGTTTGTCCTAGCTTTCTTATCTGTAAGAGGAGATAATAATAACACCTGCCTCCCAAGGTTGTTGTAAGGATCAAATGAGATAAATTATATAATGCTTAGCCCAGTACTTGGAACGTGGTTAGCACTATATAAATGTTAGGTATTATTATTATTACTGTTGTTAAGAGTAGCTTATATTTATACTCTATACTGGTTTGTAAGGTAATTAATATAGAATGCCAAACTGATGAATGAGGCAAAGATTTGGAAAATCTTTTAATTGAATTGATACTATTTGACTGGAAAAAAAGTTTTGTTATATTCTCATCCTCCTAAGGAGGGTGGGAATTGTGGATTTATCCTAAAGGTCCATAGCCCAAGATGTTTTAAAATCAATTTTATGGAAAGATATTGCCAATAAACTGGTCCAGGAAAGCAAATATCCTAGAGAAGGTGCTATGAGGATCATTATGATTTCAGACTGACTAAAAAGATGACAGCAATAAAAAGTTTCCCCAGAAATCAAACCCTACATCATGAGACTCTAAGTGAGCCTTTGGATATAATGTACTGAACTGTGGGAGATTGGGCCCTCCATCTATTTTTGTTCCTCTCATTTGCTATTATGTTATTTTGAGTGTAAAGCCCTTGTACCAAAAAAGAGGAATGAAAATGCCTTCTAATTATTGTTAATGTGTCTATCAATCATTTTAAAATATAAGAAACACCCAAAATGTAATTAAAACCTCCATAAAATGAATAATGTCTTTGGGCTCTTATGTACATTGGGAAGAAAATTCTAAAATATATAGGTATTATATATGGAGTGACTCATTGGAGAGGCTAGCATGTTAATCTCCCAAAGAATCAGAGGGGGGTATTATGTGAATTTAATATAAATTGTATCCCTCTTTCCTTCTGAAAGCTCACTTTGGTCAAATATCAGTCCCATTCTTTGACTGGGCACATATGTTCTATGGGAACTCTAATTTGATAATTGTTCTGAGTTTTGAGTTAATCAGTTATTATGTCTGATTAAGTCAATAGTCCACAATAGAAGAGAAATGCCATGTGTTACCCAAAGTGAATACAGTTTGAGGACTGATACAAGTAGTTGTCTCTGCCTAAAGAGTTGAAGGAATGACCATGTAGTAGATAAAGGTAGGATTCTCTTGACTCAATTTTCCCATTGTTTTATTTCCTTTTTGAAATAATTCTTAATATAATTATGTACTCTTATTTATGATACTCTGAAGAGTGAATACTGGATAGTGAATACTGTAGAACTTTGCTTCATGATTGTTAACTAGGACTCTTACCTGAAATCAAACAATGAAAAAGGAGTTTTTCCCCTGTTATGCTTGAGTCAGTTAAGTCTGTACTTTTGAAGGGACAGTCTAGATATTATAGCCATGCCTCTCCTTTTTCCTTTCATAGCAAATTTCTATAATCAGAACTGTGGAAAATTTTATCCTTGAAACCTTAAGATATCTGAGTTACTATAATATGATGCAGACATAAAAGATCTTACAGTTTTTAATCAGAATTTTTCATCAATTCTATATCCTAACTAAGCAATTGGTAAAATGAGTTCTTAGTCTTGCTGTCCTCTTATTAATAGTTACATCCTTAAAGAATATTATTCTTTCAGAATGGTATGATGATAATATATCTTCCAAGGAAAGAATAGGATAAAAATGTTAAATTTTAATAAAGTAATAAACTACATTTTAGAAAGAAACAAGATTAAATTGTTTTCTCTAAGAACTCGTTCTTACTTTACATAAATGGACCTTCTGCAGATCTCTACATAAACCAATTTCTACATAATGCAAATATGTCTTAGAGTTTGGGGAAGGTAAGGAGAGAGGAAGGTAGGCCCATGAAGGAAGGAGAATGGCATAGACAGGGGCCACATACAGAGGTAGGTATATGGAATAGGCAAAGGTCTCTTCTCTCAGCTTCTTGAGCCAAGCCTCCATACACAGGGTCAGCACCAGTGGAAGTCTCTCTGTAACTCTATTTTTTCTGCTTTTACTTGGAGTTTTTGGAGTTTTTTAAGTTTTGTTCTGTGTGACAAAGGGGTGGGAGACTGTGGAGTGCCAAGAAGAGTAGCAGGAATAAAGAGAGCATAATATTAATAGTGTAAAATTAAAATAGTTATTTCTTTTGGAATGTAGATTTCTTTCAGAATTCTTTATGTAAAGTCAGATTTACATAATGTGAATTTATGTTAAGTGATAAAGGTCTGTGTGGTTTTATATATATATATATACACATATGGTTGTGTTATCAAGAAGTAAATAAGATAATCTGAGTGGGTCAACAAAGGCAATTTGGGTGTGAGGAAGGATAAAGGGGATATAAGGTGATTATAAGGTGACTGGAGGAAGGAAAGAAGGTATGGGAAGGTATGTAGGAGATAAAGGAAATGGGGTGTGTAAGAGAGGGCAGCTCAAACAGGTTTATTCTCAGAGGCTTGAGACAGAGGATCCAGGGAGGAAACTAGGGCCAGTAAGAAATGTTTAGGTTTGGCTGGAGAGGTTCTCTAGTTAGTTTCAAAGACTCTCAAGGGAGGAGTTGAGAGGGCCCCTCCCTGCCAGTCAAACTGATGGCTGGAGGAAGTTTAGGGTGGGTACTTCCTTCCAAGATGGATGCCCCCAGCTCCCTTCAAGGAAATAGAAGAAAATGATTCCTTCCCCTTGAGCCCTTGTCTTAATTTTTGACACAATGATTCACCAAAGGGTTTGAATAGGTAACAAGGGGATTTATTAATACCAGGGTCAGTCAGAAGGGGAGAGGGGTTCAGGGTTTTCTAACTGCTGCTAGGGAGAGGGTGAGGGCGGGGGATGGGTCACAGAGAGGTTTAGACAGAGAAAGTCCGGCTCTCCCAGTCAGGAATATTTGACTGCCTTTTAAGTAAAGTCTTTATCAAATCATTAAAACTAGGGGTAACTTATTTGAGGATACTCTACTAGCCTATGAAAAACTAAACCCACAATGTCTAATCACCAACCCCTCCCTTCCACCAGGACCCAAAGGAAATTCAGGGAAGGGGAGGGATGGAGATGGGAGATCAGGGAGAGGTCCAGAGAAATGAGATAGGTCCAAATTTCCCAAGACAAAATAAGCACAGGCCAAGGCCGAAGCAAAGCCAAGCCGAAGGCCAAACCCAAAGCCTCCAGCCACAGCAAAAGCCAGAAGGCAAAAGCTCCCGTCAGTTGGAGCTTCACCTCTATTTATAGTTTCAAGCCCTAACTGACTTTCTGAAGATTCTAAGATGTTTAACTGACTTTTTGTGACTGTTAGAAATTACAGAAGCAAAAAGTTTCTGTTAGACACTTTGCATTACAGATCACTTCTGAATATTTTTAATAGGATATACAAGTTTGGGGCAAATTTTAGTAATAAATTCTCAAAATTAAGACTTTACTTGAAAAATTACATTAATAATTATAAAGAAATTTTAAGATTTTTTTTTACTGTTTTAAGTCAGGCTTTTATGAATCCTTTAAGATTCTTCCTTTGTCATGTAGATATCATTATCCAAATTAGATAGAGGGTTCAAATAATAATAGGAATGGTGAGTTTTATATAAGAAACTGAAAATCTCTGGATTTTAGAGGAATTATGAGTTCCTAAATTGATGTTTCTTCATATACCTCTGCTGTTAATAGAATTCATTTGATAATGTTTGAGCTGGTTATATTAAGTAGTAATTATAAAACCAAATTTAGTAAGTATACTAAATTGTGCAAAGTCTTATTACTGGAAGAATTTAGTAACATCAAGTTACAAAGAAGTAGATTTGCCAGAAGAAGCCCCAAAGCTATTCTGAGAACTGAGGCCAATTCCAGTATTTCCAAGGGAATATGTTTCCAGAGACCAGACAGCTACATGGAACAGCCTAGACTCAAAATGAAACATCCTGATTAAATTAGATGTGGGAAGTGAGTTACCATGAACACAAGGAGACTTGATGTGATTTTATATTGAAGATAATTGTATTAATTTGGCTTTTATATTTTATGATTATATTTACCTGCAAGTAAGGTATGCCCAAATCCCTGTCATTATCATTTAAAGATCAGGGTCATGTCTCCTGAAACTTTTTAGTTGACTAAAAGCCACTCTTCTGTTAATTTTTACTTTTCCAAAAACTAACTTTTGGAATAAAAGTTTGAGATTCTTAAAGTGACTTAGTTATTTGTCAGGTACGATAGCTAATTTGTAATGGAGGATATCCTTGACTGAGTTTTCTTGGTTCCTTTGGTGATATGCAAATCTCCCCTCTCAATCAGTTCATTGTGAACTCTAGAAATGTAATATAATCTGTAATATGACTTAGTTTACTTATAGATTTGTCTCCTTAAGTAATTAAGTTTGTTCAACTTCTATAATATTGAAAGAAGCATGGGATTATGATTTTTGTGGTACTCATATCCAGTGTATTTGTTTCCTGCTGTAAGATTCCTGATTTACAACCCCTGAAACTTACTCAAATTGATCACTCTTTCTATGAATTCTTTTACTTGGGAAAAAGTTTGTTGCCAGTCTGGCCACTATCACTCCTTAAAGGAACTCTTCTGAGCTCTAGTTGAGGTAGATAGTGAGAGGAGGATGTATTGAGTAAGGTTATTTTAATGAATTCCTTTTCAAACCATAACCCAGCTTCCAGCTTCTATAATTGTACTCATTATTATTTGAGCTGTAATAAGCCCAAATGGAGACTGTAGGCAAATATTTCATATTCTTCAGAAAACCTATCTTGATGTGGTTGGTTAGAAATTAGCTGAAATCAGACTCAGCTCCCAAGGATGCTGGATGGCTATAGGGAATGCTTAGGTAGATCATGAAACTCTATAATACCAACCTCTCAGACACAAAAGAGAGCTTTCTTCTGGTTTTCCTCTTTTACTAAATAACCTTAATACATTTCTTAAAAAAAAAAAAACTTCAGCAGAGGAGCAAGAAGAATAGAAGCAATTTAGGGAGGAATTAGAGGCCATACTATCCAATGACTGGTTGAAGGAACTCTGAAAACAGGCATGAGAAGGAAAGTCAGAGGGGTGGGATAGGAGGAAAAAGTCTGATGTACTGTTACATGGAAGAAAGAATATATTAGTTCTACTTGGTCCCAGAGAGTAGAAGTAGAAAGAGTGGGGAGAAGCTACTGAAGGGGAATCACAGATCGATATAAGGGAAATTATCTTAACAATGAGAGCTATGCCAAAATGGAATTGCCTCCTTTAAAAGAAATGAGTCCTCCTTCATGCCATATCTTCAAAAGGAGGCTTGCCTCTTATACAGAATCTACTTGCCAAAGGTAAATTACAGGGAATGCCTGCCCAGGTATGATTTGGACTATATGTCTTTTGAAGCGTCTTCCAACTATGAAAGTCTATAATTCAAAACTAATTTAGGAGCAGAGGTAGGGCTTGATGTTCTAACTCCTGAGAAAAATTTTTTTATCTAATGACCAATGCGGAAACAGGTCAGAAAAATGAACCAAACAAAAGGGAAAACAGCTCAGTACAAGAGACCATTGTTATAAATGTAAAAATTCAATGGGATTGTTCAACTGAGGGTACAATAAAGACAAAGAGAATATGTTTATAAAGCTCTGCTTTGGATCAAATCCACACATATTTCAAAACACATACTTAAAACAAGCACGTGTTTAATATAAGTAGAATAAGGAAAACATTCCCTATCACCCCCATCTTCTCTGTTCTATTGTTCTGTCTCTCTCAGTGTCTATCTCTTTCTTTCTCTCTCTTGCCTCTATCTTTGTCTGTCTCTCTCTCTCTCTCTCTCACACACACACACACACACATACACATGCACAATCACATACACAGACCCTCTGAATCAGGAAAGAGAAATATGACTTTTACAGAGGAAATTCACATTTTTCCCAGATGGACCAGAATCAACCACATTTTGATATCACGAAGTCCCAAAAGTACAAGGTACCTAGGTGAGGATTAGGGGGTGGTGTAGTCCCACCTCTCTAGAATGAGAATCCTTTCTATAAAATCTGGATTAGTAGTGTTATAAAAATAAAGAGGAAGATAATCTCTATACTGCTACTAATATTACTAAGACTAGTTATTATAGTTGTTATTAATCTACATATAATCTGAGGAAGCTGTGGTTTGGTTCCCTAATGGCTGGTGCAGGGACACCCGAGTCCTGCCACCCAGCTGAATGTTATAATAACTGCCCTCCTTTATAACAGTGCCCAGGCAGGATCCCTAAAGATGGGTAACCCTTTCAGTCCCACCTGGGGTTGATTGATTATTGGTATTGGGCTCTATCAGCCTTGGATAACGTTCATCTGACTGCATTGCTCCCTCCCCAGAATGGTGATGGAATAACTACTCCAGGAAGGTACTTAATAACTTTTATCTATGTTGTATACAAGAGAAAGGAATGATCAGGAAAGGGTTGGGGAATAGGAAACCTTATCACTAAATCTATGACAATAATCCCTCGGGCTGTAGGCTGTTCAGTAATTCTGGGCTTGTTCTTCACCACCTCTGGCTCAGCCTGGCCACAGCCAAACCAGAGTAAGCAAACTGTTTCGATGATGCAAATACTGATAATAGTTTCTCTCAGCTTCTTACTGATAGTTGTTTTGCCAGTTCTACAGCCTTCAGGAAATACCACCCTTACCACCCTCTTCTTCTTCTCCTATCCACTTTCCGGATCCCACCCCCCACCCGGGCCCCCGGATACCTAAATATCTAGAGATAGTTTAGGTGCCTAAATATCTAGGGGATTCAGAGAGAATCAGAGGATCCATGGTCTGACCTACACATCAATCAATGATCAAGATCAAATGTCCAAGGCAAGAGTTTAGGCAAGGTTCAGCCAAAGCAAAGCCAAAGTCAAAGCCCAAAAGGGTCCCCAAAAGACAAAAGAGGTCCAAGGGTTCCTGTCAGGGGCTTCCCAGGGTATTTATATCCTTTCTGGCCAACTGCCTTTCTTCCTGTCCTCATGACCTCTGGGAACATTCCGATGTCTCCAACTGTCTTCACCTGTCAATCAAGGTGAGACTCTCAGCTCCCAGAGTCTGATTATGACAGTAGTCACCCAGAATTCTGGAAATCAATTGAAAATCATAAGTCTTTTTGCACTGTCAATCACTTTCTTCTATCTGACATTCTCTTTTCTCTAGGTTTTAATGGCATTACTCTCTCTTTGTTCTTCTCTTACCTATCGAACTACTTTTCTTAGTCTCCTTGGACATATCTTCTTCCAGAATGAAGTCCATCAAGATTTCGTCCCAGGCCCTCTTCTCCTTCTATATTATTTCCCTTGGTGATCTAATCAGTTTCCATAGATTCAATTGATTCTTAGATCTACTTAACCCTAATTTCTCTCCTATACTCCTAACTTCTCTCCTAATCTACAGTCTTGCATCTCTATTTGTCTATTGGACATCTCAAACTGGATATCCCATAGAAAACTCAAACTCAATATATCCAAAACTGAATTCATTCTCTTTCCCCTAAGTTTTTTTTTTCTTCTAACTTTCCTATTACTATTGAAGGCACCATCATACTCCTAGTTAACCTATTTGTCATTCTCTTAAGTGTCAACCTCAGTTCCTCCTCTCTCTCACTAATACATCCAATCTGTTCCCAAATCCTATCAATTCTACCTTCATAAATCCCTTTTTATATACCCCCTATTAAAGTACTTCATCACCTGAGGCCTAGACTATGGTAATATCCTTTTTTTTTTTAATTGATTAATTAAGAAAAATTTTCCATGGTTATATAATTCATGTTCTTTCCCTCTCCCCCTCCTCCCAACCCCCTCCCATAGTCAACACACAATTCCACTGGGTTTTACATGTGTCATTGATCAAAACCTATTTCCATATTATTGATATTTGCATTAGGGTGTTTGTTTAGAGACTACATCCCCAATCATATCCCCATCAACCCCTGTGATCAAGCAGTTGTTTTTCTTCTGTGTTTCTGCTCCCACAGTTCTTTCTCTGGATGTGGATAGTGTTCTTTCTCATAAGTCCCTCAGAATTGTTCTGGATCATTGCATTGCTGCTAGTGGAAAAGTCCATTACATTCGATCTTACCACAGTGTATCCATCTCTGTGTACAATGTTCTCCTGGTTCTGCTCTTTTCACTCTGCATCAATTCCTGGAGATCATTCCAGTTCACATGGAATTCCTCCAGTTTGTTATTTCTTTGAGGACAGTAGTATTCCATCACCATCAGGTACCATAATTTGTTTAGCCATTCCCCAATTGAAGGGCATCCCCTCATTTTCCAATTTTTTGTCAATACCCTTATGACTTGTGTCCCTGCCCTAAGTCTCTCCCCAACCAAGTCCATTTAACTGTCAAATGGATCTTCCTAAAATCCAACGTAAAAAGCCTTGCTCTGCTCATAAACCCAGATCTCTTAACATAGAAGCACCCTGGTTTCCTTACTACACCCCTTACTACATGGTTGGGGCTGACCTCCTTTGATTGGCTACATAGACAGAATGTAATATTTAAAATTAGTCAGACTATAAGCCTCTCTCTTTTCACAAGCTCTCTCCTCCTACATCGAAAGGTAAAGTCACAGTTCACACACACACATAAAGCAAGAGTACTCTGAACTGAACTGAACTGAACAGGGAGAGAATATACCTTCCCCTCCCTATTTTACCTCAACTCTCAGGAATGGATTCAGTGTCTCTGTTATCATTTAGGTTTTTTGTCCTCAATTTAAAGTGCAGATAGATTCCTCACTGGAGACATGACAACCATCGGGTCAGGATTCTAAGTGGGTATTGCAATCTGACAGGGGAGCCCTGAGAAGCCAGGTTAAGTGGGACTTAAACCCAAAGAGAGATTTGGACTGGGAACTTGGGTCTATGCTCTTTAGAGATGAGACTAATTATGAGCTTAATCCAACTCCCCTCCCTAGAGCCTGGAGTTGTACAGAGGAAGGGGGATGCATATGCTGAGTGAGTACATTTTTATATTTCTGATTATAACTTTTGAAGTAAATAGTTATTTGTAAAAGTCAATAAGCCTGTTAGTAATTAAATGTGATGGGTAAATCAGGGACCTCTGTGCACTTGAACATATGGTATGTGTGCCAAAGATGGAATGTAGAGTCCTCTCTGTGGGCACAATCACCTTCCTAGGCAGAGTTAGTTACTAGAAAGACAGAGAGACTCTGGCAGAGTTGCTCCTTTCCCCCTCTCCACCATGCCTCCTTGCCCCTCTGCATTTACTCTCTTCCCTGAGCTCAGTGCTCAGGCCATTGCCCTCCTTTTTCCCCTCCCCTGGCTGGGACTAGGGGCTGCAAAGAGGTAGGGTCTCCTCTCCAGCCACCCAGCGTGTCCCCACCCACTAAAAGTTCTCCATTTTTATTCTTTCATTCTCCTCCAGCAGTCTGGAGGGTGACCACAGCCCCTAAAAGCTAACTGTGCTCCCTCTGTCCCCTGCTCTTACCCCCATGTGGGTCACAGCCCAATAGGCAGCCCTACTCCCTGGACAGTGGTTGCCTCTTGATGTACTATAAGTTTTGCATAGTTGCAAGTAGCTATGTTGGGAGCAGGAGTTGCCAGTTAAGGACTTGGAACCTTGGAACATTCATGAGTTGGCAGGCCAGGGCATGAGACCAATCACCAGCTGGAATTGCCCTATAAAAGGAGATGAGACAAATGATCTGGGACTCAGTTGAGAGTTAAATAGGGGGTGGTCTTGGGTAGGCTCATCCTTCTCTTCTCTACTGTACTTCATAGGCTAGAGATCATTTGTCACTCCATAGGGACAACAATCCTAGCTTATTCCTTTAGTGCCAACTTATATCATCTACCAATCAATTGCAACAAGACAACTAAAACACGGAAGATTAATCAACAAATCAACTTCATCATCAAGCTGCACCCTGATTTGAACAGCATACACAGCTGAGTCAGCTTCACTAGGCCAGGGGCTACAGTTTGGCTACCCTCCTCCCTTCCCTCTAGTTTCTTCAATTATCTTAAATCTATTTCATAAATCCTGTCAAGTCAACAACAACTTGACCTTCTGTGTGCTGATCAAGGATGACAGTGGAAGAGGGAAGTCATAAGAGAGTCCGGCTAAAGGCTGGACTATAAGAGCTTTCAGCTTCAGTCTTTGAAGCTGGAGCACATTATATCATCAATTCAATCGCAGTCAGATAAGGCTAGATATCTAGTTCAAATATAGAAATAGTATTATCATAACCATCAATAACTGTTAAGAAATCAGTTTCCTTGGAGACCAGTGGGAGGGAAACTGCTTGAAGTCTTGTGATCCCTTCTGACTTCCTGTCAGCATCTAGCTGAGGCTTGAGTCCTCTTTACACCTAGGGCAAAGTGACTCCTCACATTTTCTCAATCTCACCATTTTCCTGTGTCTTTACCTTGAGTGCACCATTGTTATGCAAATATAAACATTCTAAAAGGTCCCAAGGTTGCATCTCTGGGGTTGCATTTGAATCAGACTCACAAAGGCATGCATCCCACCTTGTCATAAGAAACCATTTCCCCAAGCCTTTCCCCACTTTCTCAACTCTACCAGTCTTCTCCAGCCCACACTGGCAGCAGCCCCCTTACCCAGCCCCCAGAGTGGCTGGATGCAGCCAGTCTCCATGTTGGCAAGAGATGGTTTCCCTCCTCCCCACCCCTCTACAAACTGGGAAACCAGCCTCCATCCCCAAACTTGGAGGAGGAGGAGACAGCACTCAGTTTCTTGGGGTAGTGGGGCACTGCATGCAGTCTGGTTTGGGGCATGGCACATGGTCTCTAAAATGTCCTAAGAGGTTTGCCATCACTGCTATACACCATAAGACATCTCAGAGAGACTAGACATCTCCCAGTTCTCCTTAAGGGCATTGGAGAAGCCTGGGGGAGGGATGAAATGCATCATGCTGGCTCATCTAGGTGATGTGGACCAGGATAGTCAGACAGCCAATAAATGTCAATCATTCCCTATTGCCTCCATAATAAAATATAAAATCCTCACTGTAGTATTCAAAACCCTTCATAACCTAGTCTCCTCTTCCCTTTCCAGTTGTCTCATACCTTATTACTATCTTCTGCTAATTTCACCTTCTATAAGAAGCTTTCACTGATTCCCTTTAATGCCTTCCCTCTGTTCATTACCTACAATTTATCCTATATATGTCTTGTTTGTACTTAGTTGTTTGCATATTATCTCTCTCATTATGATGTCAGCTTGAGAGCAAGGACTGTGTGTAATTGTCTTTCTTTGCATCCACTAGTACTTAACACAGTGTCTCTCACACAGTATAAATACCTTTGATTGATTGAAAAGAAAAGTTATAAAATTATTTATACCCTTTGACCAAGACATCCCACTGCTGAGACTATACCACAAGGAACTTGTTAATAATAAGAAAAGATTCACATTACAAGAATGTTTCTAGCAAAGAAAACCAAAACAAGAGATTAGTATATATACATCTATTCTAATTATGTAAAAGAAAACAACAAAAGATAACAAAATTCAAATGGATATATTGAGTCTCAGTATTTCCCAACAGAAAAGTGATGGTCTACAGATGTGAAGTCCTATATATACTTTCAATCATGGTGAATGTATAAGTTTGTTTTCTTTAGAACTGTTTTTCTTTGTTAGAAATAATAGTTTTATTTCACATAGCATTATTAGAAAGGGATGATTATACTCCTTAAAGCATCAATAAAACAAAATCATTTATAATAATATTATGTGTTCATGAAAAAAAAAACTAGAAACAAAATATGTGCCCAATAACTGAGAAACAATTGAGCAAACTGTAGTACAGACAAATGGAGTAGAATATTAATGCTCCATAAGGAAAAAAGGATTTACAAAATTTGAAGAAAGATAGGAAGACTTGTATAAAGTATTCCAATGAGAGACAGCCAAAGAAAGTGTCCATAATGAAAATGAAATCAATGCTGGATCTTTATTTTTGTCAAACACAACGTAACTATAATCTTTTATAACTGTTTGTTGTACATCTGTTCTGTTCCACCGATCTACTTTTCTATTTCTTAGTCAGTAGCAGATGGTTTTGATCATTTCTGCTTTATAATAAAATTCAAAATCTGATACTTTTAAATCTCCTTCCTTTACATTTTTATTAATTCCTTTGATATTCTTGACCTTTGGTTTTTCCAGATGAATTTTATTTTTGTTTTTTCTATTTCAATAAAAAACTGATAATTAAATTGGGATATCATTGAATAAGTAGATTTATTTAAGTAAGATTGTCATATTTATAACATTGGCTCTGCCCACCCATGAACAATTAGTATTTCTTCAATTATTTAAATCTGACTTTATTTGTATAAAAAGTATTTTATAACTATGTTCAATGCTGGGAAGCAACAAAATGTGGGCCAAATATAATTATAGTATCACATTATGAGAGTTAAAGGAAGCATCCTTTCTTTTGTTTCAACAAACCACAAGGATCAAAGCAAAGTACTCTCAGGCACAATCAGTTCTTCTGAGAGATATGCTAAATTGTTTTGGAGAGAACGTACTTTTCAAGTGGATTTGAACATATCTTTATTGTGAGATTTCTGTGATATCAAAATAAAATATTTCCATTTTTTAAAATGAAGAAATGCAGAAAGTGCTCATCCAGCCTGTGTTTTATTTCTATTCTATTCTAATTCAGTTTTATAAGGATTTGTGAAAAGCCCAACACTGAGCCAGGTACTGAAGATGAAAAGACAAAAAAAAATGCTTTCTGCCCTTAAAAATTTACACTCTGGAGGGACTAGGTGGGTGGCTCAGTTGGTGGAGAGTCAAACATGGAGATGGGAAGTCCTGATCTAGCCTCAGACAGTTCTTAGCTATGTGACCATGAGCAAGTCATTTGACCTCAATTTCCTGGCTCTTGCCACTCTTCTGAATTGGAAACAATACTTAATATCAATTCCAAAATAGAAGGTAATTTTTAAAAGAATTTATATTCTTCAAGGGAGGAGATTATGTTGGGGTAGAGACAGCTAGTTGGTGCAATGGATAAATGACTGGACTTGGAGTCAGGAATCCCTAACTTCAAAGCCAGTCTCAGTCATGTACTACTAGCTGCATGAGCTTGGTAAGTCATTAACCTCTGTTTCCATCAATTTCCTCAGTTATAAAATCAAAGATAATATAATAACCTGACACAGTTATTATGAAGATCAAATTAGATAATATTGATAAAGAGAAAAAAACATAGTACAATGTCGGGCACATAGTAGGCACTATATAAATGCTAATTCACTTTTATTGCCTTTCCCCTAATAGGTTTATAATTAAATACATACTTTATAAAAGATGAATTAATTCTCAAGGGTTCAGAACATCTAAATTTGTGGCAAATGACCTTTGACTTGAACTTTGAAGGACTATTTGGGAATATAAGAGATAGAAGTAAGAAGGGAAAGCATTCCAGGAGTGGAGGAACAGGAGATAGAATGAAACATTTGTACTTGAAACATCAATTTGGCTGAAATATAGTGTATGTAATGGGGCAATAGAAAATCAATCTGGACTTTTCTAATATTATAGCAAAGTTACAAAATATTTCTTCAGCATCATGATTTGCTGACTCTTTCATTTGTTATATCTATCCTTCTAATATCATGTCATTGGCCATGGACATGCATGGAGGTTGGCCTGATGTGTTACCCTATCTGGTCTCCATTCTATGTAAGTCTATCCTATTGACACATGTATGCTGATTCACCCAGATCCATTTCTCCTTTGAGCATATGCTTAGAGTCAGCCTGGCCTGGAAGCCTAAAGTGCAATTTATGCTTTGCAGTGATCCCATAATACAATAGATATCCCTTAGCAGTAGAAAATTTGAGTCATGAAGAGCTTTAGGTTTGATAGTGAACATAGATAATAGAATTTTGTAGTTGGAAGGGACCTTAGAAAATGGCAGAGCCTTAAAGAACCTAGAATGAAGAAGATAGATTATCACAAATGGAAGCATCTTTGGAACATAGGTAATAGACTCTCAGAGGTGGAAGGGGCTTTAGAATGGGCTTTCCTAAATTTTTGAGTGTCATGGATTTCTTTGGCAGGCTGCTGAAATTGAGAGACTTCTCAGAATAATGTTTATAAATGCATAAAATCAGATATATAAAACATGAACTATATACAAAAGTTAGTGAAAATAAAAGTGATATTTTAATGCAAATTCATGTACGCCTGAAATCTGGTGGAGAGGTGGAGTCCATGAACCCCAGGTTGTTAAGAACCTTAACTACCTATCAGAGGTTATCTATCCTTCTCTGGATCATTATTTACTCAATAACCATTTATCAAATACTAAACACTATGCTGGACTCTGGGGAGTGATCCATGGTAATTAAGACATGGTCATACCCCTCATTGACCTCACAATCTAGCAGAAGGAATATGACGAGCAAAGATATGAAAAACCATAAATAAGCATATTGCAGAATAACAAATAACAGTGTAAAAGAGAGTGAAAGCAATATTTAAATAAGAAATCTTTATTAAAAGGCTAGAGAGTCATTACTGACTTAGGCAGAGGGAAGAAATTATGGTAAACAGTATTTGAGCTAGTTTTAATGAAAAAGTCACATTTGAAAAAGTCTAGGTGGAAGGAGAAAGTCCAGGTGGAAGGGAAAATGTAAACAAAAACATGGAGAAGGAGCACCCTGGGGCAGAAATGGGAGGACATATAGCATACCTCCAGTAACAAGGGGTTCACTACTTATAAAAACAGTCTCTAGTATTTGGGTACTTTTCTAATTGTTTTAAAATTCCACTGTAATTTTATATTTCAAAGAGTCTAAGTTGTCATAAAAATAGAGGCATCCCTCCAACCATGCAGTCCCAACCTATTCAAACCATTGCATCTTCCAAGTCTCTAGTTGATCTCCTACCATGCCTTCTCCACAATAAGTATATTTCTGCATTCTAAATGCCATCCTCTAGACCTCTTGACCGCATATAAATACCAAGTGGAGCCCATAGACTATCCTTATGCTCATCTCTTATCACATGACCAGCCTGCCTTTAATTCCAGTCACACAATCCTCTGATGAAATTCTTTATGCCACTTCTCTTGCCTAATTCTTCCTGTGTTGTTGTAGCCTGCTCACACCCACCATACACCTCTCTCTTATCCTTTGGGTGACCTTTAATATCAATTGGCAAGATCATATGATTATAAGTTTAATACTGGGAAGGGTCTCTACCCTAACTTCAAGATTTTTCCAGATGAGTTCAACACATTCAGCCTCCATTATACCTCTTTTCTTTCCCACTTACAAAATCCTACACTCAACATCTTTCATCTAATGAATCTCCAAAAATATGTCTCACTTTTTATTGACTTTCCTCTTGATTCTTCAGGAAGAAGGAAAAGCAACTTTTCTTTCCCATAATTATTGGTAGCTTAATTGTTTCCGGATCCTCCATAAGACAGGTGCTAAAAAAAAAAAATCAGTCTACAGAGAACTGGCCTTCAATGCCCACACACACCTATTCAATCAAGTATTACCAAAGTTTTACAGAAGAAGAAATGGGATGCCCAGAAAGATTGTGACTTGCTTCAAGTCACATAGCTTTTAGTGGGAGAGCCAAGCTTCAAACTTAGAGGCAACTTGTGGTATAGTGAATGGAGTGCTGGGTTTGGAGTTAGGAAGACCTGAATTCTAATCCAAACTCGTCTACTTACTAGTTATGTGACCCTTAGCAAGTTACTTAACCTCCATTTCCCTCAGTTTCCTTAACTTTAATATGATGATAACAATAGTACCTACCTCTCAGAGTTCTTATGAAGTTCAAATGAGATAATATTTGTAAAGTGCTTGACACATAATAGGTGCTATGTAAATGCTTATTCCCTTTCCTTTTCCTTCAAACCTGGGTCTCCTGATTCTTTGAATAGCATCATGCAGTGACTAAAGGATGAATTCTTTTGGTCACAATAACTCCTAAAGATAATTCACTAAATCTGATATGGGCTGAGATCTACATAAATACAGGTAACATTTATTCCATATTGTTTCTTCTGAGCTACTACCACTGTCATTCTGCTGGAGTTTAAAATTAATAATCATCCCGCTGACCTTATTCAGAAAAAATATCCTTCAGTTACCAAAAAAAAAAAAAACCTAGAAACTAGAGTTTGTAGTCATTCCAAGAAGGCGCAGAAAAAACAAAGGAGGAAATTAACCCACTATTCGAGTGTGTGAAAAATCAAAGAAGGGGAAGAAATAGAAGGCCATCTATTGTGCTAAGAGGCTGAAAAACTAAGGAGGAGAGAGCAGGAACGGGGTTAACATTTTGCTGGGAAGCTAATTGTTCCTGAAAGAATGAACAAATAAACAGGCCTTGAGCTTAAAAAATACAAGATAGACAATAGGGATACTTGAACTGTATTCAGAAACCTGAAGAGGAAAGCCAGGCCACATCATATATTTCAAGAAGAAAAAAACATTAGGTGTGTGTAAATAGAATAGCCAGATCCCATTTAATAGTCAAGAATCTACTCAACACAGGCGTGCTAATGATGTCACTCCCACCTCCCTTAGTGGGGAGGGGAGACGAGTTACCCACACGTGACAATAAGTAACAAATCAAGAATAAGGGACTGCCCTTTGGGAGGTGAAAATGTGGATTCAAATCCTAGACCCATAACTTACTACTTATAGAACTGTGGACAAGTCACACTCTCTTGGCCTCAGTTTCCTCATCTGTAAATTGGGGGCTAGACTAGAAGACCTTCTGGCTCTAAATCCAAGATCTTGTAATCATCATAGGAATTCATTTTATCTGCATAGATCATTTCCGTTTGGTTCAATAAACAAGTTTTATTTGTCATTTTAGCCCAAAGAATTCACCATCTACCTCTCTACATTCATCAAAGCTGGTTCTGAGACTTATTGCAAGGGTCATATTTAGAATCCAGCTATATGTTTTCAGCACTAAAGAATGCCAAACATCCTGGTTCATGTGTTCTAATGTTACAGCATTATCTCTATTTTGGTTTTCTTAAAATCTCTTACCATCTGGCTTAGAATCAATATACTAAGTACTAGTTCCAAGGAAGAAGAGCAATCAGGGATAGGCAGTAGTGACTTGCCTCAGATCACACAGCTAGGAAGTGTCTGAGGTCATATTGGAACCCAAGTCTTCCTGTCTTCAGGCCTGACTCTCTAATCACTGAGCCACCTAGCTGGCCCCTCTATCTTTCTTTTCTCTAAGATTCTTCATTCTTTGACTCTTCAAGAGCTCTAAAGCCTTCTGATCCTTTTTTCTCCCCTCTACCCTTTGATCCCACCTCCTTTCCAGAGTCTTTTCCCTAGGTATTTATGGGACTAAAGCATGAATGAATGAACAATAGTCCCAACCTTATTTACATCTTAAAGAAGGAAGTATTTCCCAAGGCAGAAGCTACTGTTGCAAAGAGGAAGAGATATCTGGGATGTAAGGATGGGTGTGATCTGATTCAGTAACCACTACACACCTACTTACATACACATTATTAGATATATAACAACACAACACATACAAACACAGGAGAGAGAGAGAGAGAGAGAGAGAGAGAGAGAGAGAGAGAGAGAGAGAGAGAGAGAAACTAAAAGACTACTTCTGATTCTAAATATAAGATCATTATGATAATTGAAACTGTTTGTTATATTTGTGCAGATCATGATTCCTCAGCTCAACAGACAATTTTCATTTGCCACTATGGCCCAAAAAATTCACTATTCACTTCCCACAGTCATTGAGGCTGATTCTGAGACTTACTGCCAGGATCATACTCACAGGACCCCTCTGCTCATCTTCAGCATTACAATTGAAGGACACCAAACACATACATATATGTATATATATATATATATATATATATATATATATA
>NC_058131.1:355513741-355538795 GCF_016433145.1 Gracilinanus agilis | reverse complement strand
TATATATATATATATATATATATATATACACACACCATGTTTGTGTGTACATACACATATATGTATAATTTGCATGTGTGTATGTGTGCATACATATATATACATATATACACAGAAATGTGCATGTGTGTATATAAATTATTATTATTATATGGGACAGCTAGTTGATGCAGTAGAAAGAATTCTGGCCCTGAAATCAGAAAGATTCATCTTCCTGAGCTCAAATTAAGTCTCAGATACTTACTAGTCGAGTAATTCTGGACAAGTCATTTAACCCTGTTTGTTTCAGTTTTCCTCATCTATAAAATAAGTTGGAGAAGGAAATGGCAATCTACTCCAATATCTTTGCCAAGAAAACCCCAAATGGAGTTACAATGAATTGTCATAACTGAAAACAACTGAACAACAACAATATAATTATAAGATATAGATAAAAGCCTAGATATAGATACATGTATTAGGTCTAGAACTTGGACTAAATTCTCTGCTCTAGATTATGCCAGTTAGACCCTCCCTGACACCCAGTAACTTGCAGTTTCTGTTCCTAGTACCAACCTAGCCAGGCTTTCTCTAGAGTCTAGAAATGACCCTTCTGACCAGTTTATTCAGTGACAAGAGCAATGAAATAAACTCAGATTTAAGTCCTAATTTTTTTTATTGATTCCTTTTGTGACTTGGCAAATTAACACTTCCTTTATGTGTAAAACATTTTGTATTCTACGTCCTAAAATTTCTTCCAGCTCTGCTATCCCAAGATCTTTATTTGATGCCTCTCTACATCAACACCAATAAAAAAAAAAAAAAAAAAAGAAAACCCCAGATCCAATAGACTATGAAAGGTACACAATGAAGCAAGCTCCTTGCATTCCTTTCTCTTCCCTTGAAACATCATACAGACTATCAAAATAATTTTCCTAAAACACTATTTTGAGTGGTCACTCCTCTGTAAAGAGGAGTACCAATGATTCTTTAATGTCTATAAGATTATAATCAACCTCTTCATCATCTTGGCCCTCTTCTAATGACTCAGAACTGAGAGTAAGTAGACCTCATCAGATTTATCACCAATTCAATGTTAAATGAAGAAATCACTTCTCTTTTGGACTTATTTTCTCTCAGCAAGAAAAAGAGTATGAATTGTAGTATGTGATTCCCAAGTCTTCTTTGAGCTCTAATATTCTATGCCCTGAGGACTCTCTTAGCTCTTTCTACATCCTGTATTCTTATATCCTTTCTAGACTTAAATTCCTTGTCCTATAATGAAGTTATGATTATTTCAAAAAAATCTAACCAAAAAAAATTTATTAAGCACTTACTACATACCAGATGCTGGGCTAAGCACTTGGGATACAAACAGAGAAAAATTAGCCCTAAACCTGAAGGAGCTTATAATCTAATCAGGGAGACAACATGTAAATAAATATTTAAAAACAGTTATAAAAGATCAAATAAATTAACAGAGAAAAAGCAATAGAATTAAGAGTGGGAAAAATCTTCCTGTAGAAGATGGGATTTTAGGTGAGGCTTAAAAGAAGTTGGGGAAGTCAACAGGTAAGGTTAAGGAGGAAAAGTGTTCTAGTCAATAGGAGAAAAGCCCCCAAAAGTTATCTGAGTCCTGGAAATGGAGTATCAACTTCATGGAACAGCCAGGAGGTCAATGTCACTGTATCAAAGAATCCCTGTTAAGGAGTGTTATAGAAGAAATATTTTCTTTTTTAGTTCACATGGTGGGTAACTGCTGCCAAAAAGTTCTACTCCAAAGCAGAAGTTACAACAGCTAAAACCTAGGTTTTATTATGCTTAAGCATAGATCAGGAGGTAGAAAAATAATCCTCAAGCCTAACTGGAGTTTATTTAAAACTTGTAGAGAAAATTATATCAGAAAGACTAAGAAATAAATTCTTTTAAATATTGAAAAATTGTACATTCTTTTAGGTCATAAAATTTTTACTTAAAAAAGATTTATAATTCCATTCTTCTTTCAGTATCAAAATTTGAAAAAATTTAGACATTCAAAACCTCATACATTCCCTAAGGAAACAAACATAGTTAAGCAGACTCAAGAGGTAAATTAAGCAAGAAGTCAGATTAAACTACATTTAGAGGATTCACAATGGTCTGGTTGAGAGGGAAGGGATTTATATATCAGCAAGATAATCAAGAAGTCAGGGACAACTGATATTCTTCATCAAATAACTTCCATCACTGTGGCTACCCCTTTGACTTCTAGGAATGTCAAACAATCAATAATACATGACTCAGGTTTTGGTCAGGTGAGGTTAATATTAACAGAAGATGAACTTTTTGGTTAACCAAAAGCTGAAGAAGAAATGTCTTTAAGTCTCAAACTATAAAAATAAACAAAAGGAAATGAAAAAATGAAAAACTTCCATATTTGGAGGAAGGTATAAGAAGGATAGAAAGTTAGGAGGGGACAAGGAAATAAAGGGACTTGAATGCCAAACAGAAGGTTTTGTATTTGATTCTGAAAGCAATAGGGAGCCACTAGAATTTACTGAGTAGGGGGAATGATATTTCCCTTCAATTTATTATTTTTAAATAATAATAACAGCAAAACATCAACACTGAACTTTAAGTTTTGAAAAGTGCTTTATTTCAAATGTGTGTCTCATTTTGAACCTTACAACAATCTTGTGAAGAGATATTTATCATGTCCTTAGCACAGTTTCTTGCACATAATTATGTTTAATTAATGTTCATTTCCTTTCCCTTATCTCTCTGTTTTGAAGATGAGGAAACAGAAGTTGAGATAGGATGTGACTTCTTGCAAGCATTGTAGGAAAATTCTGTCTTGGTCAGTCCACTGGTAGTTTTGGTTGGAGATCAGAATGAAATGACACTCGTGAAACTTTTAGCAGTTAACAAAAGATTTCTAGCTCTAGATTTTTAGCTCTCATAAAGGAAGAATCTACCACTAGGATATTTAATAAGGACATTCTCCCTTATACCACCGTGGTCCCTGGGGAGATGAGCACACATTGAAATTATCTGCCACAAAACATTTGCCCCATCAAGTTCTTTTCAGAGTGTAACTTAACTAACAAAATTACTCCAGAAAACAGTATCTGAGTTGCCAGGGCTGGGTCTAATTCTTTGCTAGACAAGGTCCTATAGATTCCTTAGGGTTGTGCTGACTGTAAATTTTGGCATGGACCTCTCAGGACCCTCCCCACATGCCAAAGCTCACAAGGTCTGGCACAGTTCATTCACACTTCAGTAAGGCAAGAAAGAATAAACATATAAGGGTTAGAAATAACAACTGGACCATATGTTGACAGCTTCCTATCAAAGTGGGTGGAGAGCACTGAGTGAGGAAGAGTAGTCATTGGCATTTAGCAGTTACCACCTACCTTCACTGAGAAATGAAGTCAAGTAGGAAAAAGGCTGAATTTCCCCGTTTGCAGTCTATTTTTTGGACTCTCATTTCCAGCTCAGGAAACAATCAAAAAGGCATGAAATAAGGAGATAGAAGTATCCTCATATGTTCCAAAGCCATTGCTTCAGGCCCAGAACATT
This sequence comes from Gracilinanus agilis, assembly GCF_016433145.1. Classification (NCBI taxonomy): domain Eukaryota; kingdom Metazoa; phylum Chordata; class Mammalia; order Didelphimorphia; family Didelphidae; genus Gracilinanus; species Gracilinanus agilis. The sequence continues at coordinate 355,535,258 of NC_058131.1, read as the reverse complement.
ATACATGTTCTTAAAGACTAGAATTTCATTGGCCATGTTTATATGTGTGTGTGTGTGTGTGTGTGTATAAACACCAAAAAGAAGACTTTGTATTTTATATGTGTATATATTTTATTTTATTTATGCATGTTCGTGTGTTTATGCCTATTTATGTGTACATGTGTATACATGTGTGTTTGTGTGTGTTACATATGTGTGTGTTTTTTAAAGGAGGAAATTTAGACAGGGAGTTATTATAACCCCTGACTTTTTGTATCCTAACAAAGGAAAATGGACCACCCTCCAATACATACAACTGAACATACTGAATTTTGCTATCTTGGTCCTCAAGCTACAGATGCCAGTTCCAACACTCCGCCTGAACTGGTAACTTCTCCATCTCTGTAGATCCTGTGGGAACCAGTAGCATTCTGCAAGCCCAGCTTCCTAGAATCCAAAATGATCTCCTCATGCCACAATGAGGCATCTGATGAGGTCTTAGATAGAGGGCTCCATGCATAGGTGTTTATTAAATGTTTGTTGAATGTGTGTATAAATGAATGAAGCAATTAATCTCTGTTTCATTAACTATTTTTAAGTAGGGTGAGGGAGAAGGGGAAGGATATTTGAGTTTTCTCTCACTACGGACTCCACCCTTCTTAAATTTTGTCTCTGCTCTTCTGGGAGTGTCTGTTTTGCCTTATCTCTTATCTAAACATCAGTCCAGTTCTCAGCTGGAACTTAGAGACTTAAGGACATCTGCTGAAATATCACTAGTTGAAAACCAATAAAGACTGATAAACATTAAGGCAGCTGAGCAATATTCTTTCTTTCTCAAGGATATCATAAAAACCCAAGAACAGAAGGCACCTTAAAAAAAAAAAAAAGGGAATGCTACATTTGAAAGAGATCTTAGAACAGAGAACTTAAAATCTTGAATTAGACACTTCAAACATAGAATGTCAGAATCTAAAGAAACCTTAAAACTAGGATATAGAATATTAGAATAAAAAAGTAAAGAATGTTAAAGCTAAAAAATAAAGGAAAGGAAATCTTAGAATATAGAATGTTAAAAGTAAAAAGATCCTTAGAATGTAAAGTTTTAGTTTCTTGAGGTCAAGGACTATATGTATCATTTTTATCTCTGAACTTTCCTGAGGACATGGCACATTGCACTGAATATAATAAGAGCATAAGAATTGGTCATTTAATTGAATAGAATATAGAATGTCAGAGCAAGAAGAGATCACAAAACATAACATATTAAAAGTAATTAGCATGAAATATTAGAGCTGGAAAGAAACTTGAACTACAGAATATTAGAACTCATTGGGACCTTCAGATAGTGAATGCAGAAAGTCTAGGCTGAAAAAGATCTTAGACCATAGAACATCAAATGTTGGAACATGGAAAAGGTCCTGGAAATCCTCTAGTTACAACTACCTCCTTTCATAGATGAAGAAACTGAGACAAAGAGATAAATGATTTGCTTAAAGTCACAGAGCTGGTTAGTGGCATTGCTGAGACTAAAACCCATGTCTTTCTACTCCCAATCCTGAGCTATTTCTACCAAATCAGGCTATCTGACAAGTGCCTGACAGGCTGGCACACAGTTCTGTCTTGCCTAACATCTTAATTAATTTAATTACCTAAATGATGTCATTTTCTCTGTTGTATAAATTGAGTGAGAGTTCATGGTTACCTAGCAGGACTCAGCTGAATCCGGAGGAACAAGAATGGCAGCCTCAGTCCTTCATATGATGATGGCCGTAGGGTTGCTTACTTTGATTCTTCCCTGTCATGCTGGTAAGTGTTTGGGATGTTAAACAGGAGATAAAGCTGGTACAGTTAATAGACAATCATTGTATGTGAGAGAGGAAATCTTAAAGCCATAACACCACCCCCCTCTCATTTTACCAAAAGAAAAAAGGGCTCTGTAGGAGAAGGTGACTTGTGAACCCAAAGCTAGTTAGTATATGTATGTATATTGTACACACACACACACACACACAAAGATGTGTATCAATACAGTGTATTTATATTCGTGTGTACACAGATATGTCTGTTTATATACATATAAATAGGTATATGGATAGGGATTAAAACTAGACCTGTGATTCATTCAGAATTGTGATTCAATCCAGAAAATTTCTGGGTAGGGAAACTTCCACTTCCAATGGTGGTCAATACCTTTTCTACAACTTACAGTCTTAGAGACTTGCCTGGAGCACTGTGAGGTTAAAAAACTAGACAAAGGTTGCACAGTGAGCTTGCATCAGCACCAGATTTGAACCAATGAATCCCAAGGCCAATTCTCCAGCCACCACACCATACTGTCTTTCTACAATGTATTATGATTTAATATGACATTTACTATGGCATGACATGACATGACATATAAGATCATATAACATAATATACAGCATAATGTAATATACAATATATCTAGTATTATATAAAATAGTCAGATAGGCTAGGTTGTGATGTGATATGGTATGATATGATGTGATAGAATGGTAACATAACATAAGAGCAGAACCCAAGGTAACATAATATATGCTATAGCGCAATAGAACATAATTGTTATACTGTTATTATAGTTATAACATAATGTGTAATATAGTGTAATTGTGTAATATAATTATGATGTAACATAATTATATTATGGTACATTCTATTATGTCAAATAATATAACACTATATTACAACAAATCATATCATAGAATATCTAGCCATATCACACCACAGCCTATCATATCCTATAATATGAAAACAATATAATAAAGGCTGATGTCAGATCATTTCATGTAATATAATGTAACTAATAGAACACAATATAACTTACCAGCACCTAACATAAATATAATCTCATGTAATTTAGAATATAATATAGTCTAGTTCAATATTGTATAATTATAGTCATAGGACTTTACAACATGTGTTATATGATGTGATATATTTTATAAAGTATAATGATATATTATTATGTATAATATAATATATCTGGTAATTTCATATTTTAATATAATATGCCACATAACACAGTGGGAAAACACTCAAAACTAGAAATTAAGGAACCTCTTCCACTACTTGTATGCTGTGGGACCTCATAAAAGTCTATCAAGCGCTCTAGAATTCATTTTGTTCATGTATAAATGGAGGGGTATTGAAATAGATCATCTCAAGCATATTATATAGCCAATATTCTTTTTTCTAACCTTTTCTATTCTAAGGACCCTTCCAGCATCAACATTCTGAGGCCTTCTCCCATCCTCACTACTAATCTATGTTTTAATATTCTAGTTAGAAAAATTCTCTCTCTCTCTCTCTCTCTCTCTCTCTCTCTCTCTCTCTCTCTCTCTCTCTCTTTACATTCTTTGGTATAAAGAATTATTTGGTTCTTACTTTCCATCAACATTTTCTCTTCTCAGGTCTCATGAATCTAACAATGCTGACATTCTGTCTTCTATATTCTTGAGCTTCTTCTGCCTGGAACATTTTCTTAAGGGAAATAACCTTGTTGTTTTTATCTTTTAATTTAGTGGTTTGAATATTTTTAGAGTCTACATTCTAAGGTCTCCTTTAGCTTCAAGAGTCTATGTTCTAAACATTTTTTATTCTAAGGTGCCTTCCAACTCTATATTATTTATCCTCTTTGCTTAGGTCTTTTGAAACTGACATTCTATGTTTTATATTCAAAGATGCCTTTCAGCTCTGATACTCTGTATTCTGTATTTTAACATTATACTTTACAAGGTTTCTTCCATGTCAGCATTTCTATGTTCATTGTTATAAGGGCCTTTCCATTTAAAGCCCAGGGTCTAGGTCCTGTGATATAGACAGTAAGATCCAGAGAAATTTCCCTCAGAGATAACAAACAGACTACAATTCGGATATTGTTTCATTTCCTTCAAATGGCTGAGGCAATTCTTTGAGTTCCAGGTGACAAGACATCCAACTCTGATGAAAAGTCAGATGAGGATCTCCCATCAATCTTAAACTTCCTAGGCACTGGGATAATTGATTCTGCAATGGACTATATTCTCAAGTCAATGTTCCAGAAAAAGTAAGTGATATGAAATCTTCCAAGACTGTATTTGGGGGTTCTCTATTGATATAATAATAAACAGGCTGTTAAGACTGAATAGACTGGAAATTGTCATGTTTTAACCCCCAGTAATCTTTGTTTAGGCCTAAGAAATATCATGACCATCAAGAAAGCCTACATTATATGTTTGCTATAATTTTAATACATAGATACAGATATATAACATATGATTATACATATGTATGTATATCTATGAATATATATGCATATATTTTTATGTATACATTCAAAATCTTTGTTATCATATGGAAGGCTCTTTTTCTTCCCTCCCCAGCTCAAAGCCCAAATACATCATGCAAGGTTGTTTGAACTTGGTACAGACATAGGCCATAGTCCTCGTGTATGTGGTAAAAGTCTCAAGCAAGATAATCCTAATAGTATTGGAGTCAGGACTCACATATCCTGACTCTAACTGGTAAAATAGACATGGAAGGAAAGAAGCAGGAGTCAATCAAATCAATCAACCACTCAAGAACCTACTCAAGGGCTGAAGTTTGAAGGAAGCAGAGGGATAAATAACCACCGTCTCCTTCATTTCGGGGGCTTCCAACTCAACTCCAACATTTACTGATGAGAAAACTTAGCTTTCACAGAGTTAATTGGAATCATTGAACAAAAAATGGTATGTCTAGAAGGGATCCTAGATCAGACAATGCAGAACATTTTAACTCTAGAGGACCTTAGAACATAGAATATTAGAGCTTGAGAAAGACATGTGTGTTCAGTCATTTTCGGTCATAGTTGACTCTTCATGATCCCATTTGGGGTTTTCTTGGCAAAAACACTGGAGGGGTTTGCCATTTCCTTATCCATCCCATTATATAGCTAAGGAAACTAAGGGAAATGGGGTTAAGTGACTTTCCTAGAGTCACACAGCTAGTAATCATCTAAGGCAATATTTGAACACAGAAACGTGGGTCTTCTTGACTCTAAGTCTGGCACTTTAGCCACTGTTCCACCTACCTGCCACTAAAAATAACTTAGGACATAGAATATGTCATAAGCTGGATGGAGCTATAGTATATAGAATGTTAGAACTAGAAAGGATCTTCTTATGATATAGAACAGATACAACTAAAAAAGTCTTTAGCATATCAACCTAAGGACATACAACGTTAGGACACAATTTGTCCTAAGAACATAGAGCACCAGAACTATGAGGACCATTATAATATAGGTCATTGACGCTAAAGATATTTTAAAGCTATCTACTCGAATCTCATTTTTAAATGGAAGAAATTGAGGTTTACAGAGATTAAACATGTCAAAGCTGTCACAGGACATTTAATATTATTGAAAAATAGGATGTATACTAGGATACTCTAATTGCAAATCCAGGGTCCATTCAATTACACAACACTGCTTCTGGGAGGGTTGTAGAACTCTAGGATTACGTATCTTAATTTGGAAGGAATTTCAGGTGTCATTTAGTCCAAACCCCTTCCAAATTTTGTAGAGGAGGAAACTACTAAGGGGAAGTGATTTGTCCAAATCTGTACAGCAATAAGCATTAGAGGTGGAATTTAAAACCAGATCCTCACCTCTGACTTCCCAACATTTATAGGTTTATAAATAAATTCACTAATTCATCAAGTCTTTATTAAATGCCTGCTGAGGAGCAGGCACTGTTCTATGTGTTGAAGATACAAAAATAAAAAATGAAAGTAGTCTTTGTCCTTTTGGTCCTAAGAATGTCTTTAGAAAATAGATGCTTCCGAACATAGAATATAGAATGCTGCAGATAATCTTGTCTAATTCTCTTTAATCTAGTTCAAAGATAATTTATTTTGTCTCCTTTCTTCTCTTCTTTTCAAGTGGAATGGAATGGGAAGAAAAATCAGAAAAGGATGCAGAATGACAGGTGAGTTAGTGAATGATTTTTACATTTAATTTGCAGTCATATAAAAAGTAAATATGTAATAAGAAGAATAATGGACTTGGAATAATGGTACTTTGGGTTTGAATCATGGTTCTACTACTTACTACCTATGTTACCACAGGAAACTCACTTGCCTTCTCTGAACTCATTTTTCTCCATAAAATAGAAATATAATTCCCTGACCTACTTTCCAAGAAAGAAAGAAAGAAAGAAAGAAAGAAAGAAAGAAAGAAAGAAAGAAAGAAAGAAAGAAAGGAAAAGAAGAGAAGAGAAGAGAAGAGAAGAGAAGAGAAAAGAAAAGAAAAGAAAAGAAAAGAAAAGAAAAGAAAAGAAAAGAAAAGAAAAGAAAAGAAAAGAAAAGAAAAGAAAAGAAAAGAAAAGAAAAGAAAAGAAAAGAAAAGAAAAGAAAAGAAAAGAAAAGAAAAGAAAAGAAAAGAAAAGAAAAGAAAAGAAAAGAAAAGAGAAAAGAATGAGAATTACTGGTGTCATGGATGTGAAAATACTTTGTGAATCATAAAGAGTTCTAAGAAGTGATCAAAAGGCAGGGCTGACTTGTCCCAGATTTTTGTCCCAAATGTTAAATGTGTTAGAAGATCAAGAATAAGCTTCAAGAAAAAGAAATTATTTCAGAATAATATCTCAGACACGGAAGGTATCGCAGAGAATGTCTAAGCCAATCTTTACTTGAAAAAGAAGACATTCACTTTGTGCAAAGCCTAAAATTTGGACCTTTGAAGGAAGCAAATATAAGTAGGACACATCCTTGCCCTCAAGGAAGGAAGTATCTATGCATAAAGAATAGTGTGAACAAGAGCATGGGAGGAATTCTTTTTTATTTTAAATTTATTTATTTGTTTGTTATATTAAAATTCTCAGGTAACTACCTCCTTACCTCTCCTCCTCATCCTAGAGAAAGCATCATTTGAAAAAAAGATATATGTATTTATAAAACGATGTCTTACTTATTTCTGTTTATCAGCTCTTTCTCTAGAGATGGACATGCACAAGTTATTCTTCAAATAATCTTTCTGCTGCTTTATATAATGTTCTTTTGGTTCTGCTCATTCAACTCTTCATAATTTCATATAATTTAAAAATAAATTAGCCTGCTTATCATTTCTTTCAGCCCAGTAATCTTTCATCATAATCTTATGTCATAACTTAGCCATTTCCCAACTGATGGGCATCCTCTCAATTTCCAATTCTTTGCCACCCAAAGAGAGTTGCTCCAAATATTTTAGAACATATAGGTTCTTTTCCTTTTTCCCCAATCACCAGAGGAAATAAACCTAATAGTGGTATTTCTGAGTTGAAAGGTATGCACAATTATATAACTTTGGGGGTATAAATATGGATAAGAGAAAAATTCGTTTATTAAAAAAAAAGAGATAGAAAACATTGTGAGATATAAAATTCATAATTTTGAACATATTTAATTAGAAAGAGTTTGTACAGGGGCAGCTGGGTAGCTCAGTGGATTGAGAGCCAGACCTAGAGACGGGAGGTCCTAGGTTCAAACCTGACCTCAGACACTTCCCAGCTATGGGACCCTGGGCAAGTCACTTGACCCCCATTGCCTACCCTTACCACTCTTCTGCCTTGGAGCCAATGAAGATCTCATATTTATAATATATAGAGAACTTTGTCAAATTGATAAGAATATGAACCATTCCCCAATTGACAAGTGTTCAAACAATATGAATAGACTGTTTTGATATAAAAAAATCAAAGCTATATATAAGTACATGAAAAAATTATCTATATCATTATTAACTAGAGAAATGAAAATCAAAACAACTCTGGGATATCATTTCCCACCTATCAGATTAGTTAAAATAATGAAATCGCAAAATGGCAAAAAGATTTTTTTTTGTTTTTTTTTGTAGTTGTTGTTTTTTAAAAACCCTTACCTTCTGTCTTAGAATCAATCCTGTGTATTGGGTCCAAGGCAGAAAAGAGGCAAGGGCTAGGCAATGGGCATTAAGTGAGACTTAATTACCAGGGTCAAATAACTAGGAAATATCTGAGGTCAGATTTTAAATCAAGAGCTCTCTAGGCTTGGCTCTCAATCTATACCCACTTAGCTGTCCTCAGCATGGAAGTTTAGAAAAAAGTCACAAGTATGACTCTGGGAACATTAGGCAGACCCATTTAAGTGGTGTCAGGTATATGAAGGAAAACAGTAGAATATATGCCTGGAAAGGTATGTTGGAGACAGACTAAAGAGAAACTTGAATGTGAGATTAAGGGATTTGTCCTATAATACATTTTTTGGACACTAGGGAATGGCGATGTTTCTGAATCAAGGAGAGATATGACTAGAGAAGAGTTTTAGATATATTATACAGGCAGTCCCTAGAAAATAGCTAAGAAAACGCAACTCACTCCTCTCACTGCAGACATGGATGTGAGGTACATTTTAAAGTATGACTAATATTTTTGCTAGACATGCTTTCTTTTGTAATGATCTTTGTTATAAAACAAGGCTCACTGATTAGGGGATGAGGAGAAATATATTTGAAAAGTATCATGTTATAAATACAAAAGGCACCAATTATTTTAAAGGAAGATTACATAGACTATTAAATACAAAATAGTTCCAAGAGAAGGCGCCTGGAGTTTATATAGGGGGTGGAAAAGATGACTAAGTTGACTTTCAACTTTGAGATTCCTTGTGATTTTGTGATGTTGAGATTGGGAGATTTGTTAGGTTTTAACAAGAATTTTTGCTTAGTCCATTTAAAAGCTTATCCCATAGGAATTAAGTCATAATGGTGAAATTTCAGACATCAGCTAGTAAATAGGGAAGGTCATCTGTAACTAGGAAGGCCATAACAGCTTTGCCCAATACACAAATAAGCAGTTATCTCCCCTCTCTTATCGGCAAGGTAGCCAAAGGATAACATTGACTTTGCTGCCCATGTCCGCATATGAACTTCTGCTAGCCAATCACGGCCCTGAAATCTTGCCTGTGAGTATCTCCCAGTCTTAGCTAGACACCCACAAGTTCAACCAGAAAGTTCAGCAATTAATTTTACAAAGAACAAAGATGGGAAGGGCCTCAACCACAGTGTAAACAAGAAAAAATAACAAAATCTTAGACTTTTACAAGTTATTGGTGCATTGTACAGATTGTCTGTTTGTTATCTCTCACACTTGTTCATGTTTCCACATTATCATCTATTCCATTCCTAGAAGCAGCTTAGAACATAAAAGAAGAACGAATGTTATCATTCAGAAAGTGCTAAAGCCTTCTTGTGCTCATCAAGCCTTGGCCTATGGCCTTGGCAATATTAATACCATTTAAAATCTTACAGGATTCCCACAGTTTCTGCCATTTTTATTAATTTGAAAATTAAAATATTGAAATAATTAAATAACTATGTGTTCAATAATTTAATTCAACAAGTTTTTAAGTACTTTGTATGTTTAAGATACCATGATGGTGCTGGGACACCAAAAGAAAAAAAAAATCCCTCACATTCTAAAACTATGGCATTAATAATTTATTATTTTATAATTTTATTATTATTTAATTGTTTTCATCAAGTATTGATTCAAGCAAATTAACTAATTAGTAATCTTGTTTAAATGAATACACTTGAATTCACTGTTGTTACTAATTTTGATGAATTAATATTGTCATTTTATTGGTATCACCTCTCCAGATAATGCTTCTAGCTAACAGCTCTTGTTTTTTTATCCCCAAGATCCTGAATACCAGCCAGCTCCTGGACCAGATTCAACCTTTCCATTCTCCCAGTCTCATTGACTATTCATTCCAGAATCACTAAGCTACTTGGCAACTATGGCTCTAGTTCTTTGGTACAGCAAGAGGTTGGTGCTATGTAAATGGATCCTTTTCTCTTTCTGAGCTGCTGGAAGACAAAATAAAGTCCTCATAACAAGACATTCACACCTTTTCTGTGTTAAAACATTTATTTCAGAAGGCTAGTGTTCTTGGAATCAAAATGTCAATGCTAAATATGTCCAGAGATGATGTCTGGCCAAGGAGACACATTTTAATAGCTATATTTTCTAAAAGCAGGATATATCTGTTCCAAATCCTTCTAGATTCATCCTTTACTGGAGGAAATGTTTCCAAAATAGTCAAGGACCCTGTGCTGTTATCATCAGAGGAGTCCAGTGACCATGACTGACTCTTGATTTGATAAAATGACTCTTTTATTTAGTAATATTGTCCCTTTCCATTTGTATTTTATGTGCTTGAGTCCTTTTTCAGTGGGAACATTTTATGATTCTCTAACATAATCCTCTTCCATCTCTGGGCAAATTTCCCCCTCAAAAGTGAAGGATAAAGTGAGGAAAACCTATTTCATATAACCTTGATTAATATAGCTCTAAACCAGTGATTCCCAAAGTGGGCGATACCTCCCCCTGGTGGGTGCTGCAGTGATCCAGGGAGGCGGTGATGGCCACAGGTGCATTTATCTTTCCTATTAATTGCTATTAAAATTAAAAAAAATTAATTTCCAGGGGGCTAAACAATATTTTTTCTAGAAAGGGGGCGGTAGGCCAAAAAAGTTTGGGAACCACTGGTCTAAACCAATTATACCTCAGCATGGGGAGTCAAAAGGGCTGGAGTAAGCATGCAGAAGCACAGTCACACTCATTCTTTTTTTTTTTTTTTAAACTCTTACCTTGTCTTAGAATCTATATGAATTATCAGTTCCAAGGCAGAAGAGCTGTTAAGGGCGAGGCAATTGGGATTAAATGATCTTTCCAGGGTCACACAGCTATGAAATGTCTGAAGGCACATCTGAATCCAGGTTCTCCCATCTCCAGGCCTGGCAGACTATTCACTGAACCAACATAACTGCCCCCACACTCATTCTTTTTTTTTATTTTTCAAAATTTTTTCTATGGTTACATGATTTTTGTTGTCTTCCTCCCTCTTGCCTCCCCACCTCCCAGAAATGACAAGCAATTCCACTGGGTTATATGAAGGGTTCCAGGTATGAACAAATCGTGAAAGTATTAAAGATGTATTCAAAAGCTGATTCTGATGAGCAAAGTGTTCATGGACCAGCCTTAAGAATATATTTCCCATAATTGATTTCCAGATCCTTGAATTGAATTGGGGCTCAAATTTTGTGGAACTCAAACCTCTCCCCAAGTCTGTAGTCTGGAAGGCTGGCATGCAATTTCTGTAGCTTCTTTTTAATGACAAAGACATTCACTCAGCATTTGTATGAGACAGTGCCAGGGTTATAGAGGAAGTAGGACTTCCAAATGAGTTCTCAGTCTGGGAATCAGCTAGGCCAGTATGTTGGATTCCTTTCTTTTGTCATGTTGATTGATGATATGATGCTAATCTCTCTATCACACCACCTGTTTGATTGACAATCCCACATCCCCCATTCCTTGAAACCACAATAAAATTCAGTTCACCTGTCTGACTCCAGACTCTCTCACCATCAGAGAAGAAGCTGACAGGCTGGATGTGATACTGAAGAATCCTGTGTCTCTCTTTATTTTCTCTCTTTATGTCCTTCCTACCTTAATCTTTAACCCTTCCACACATATTCTCTCAGTCCCCAGCTTCCCTTTCAGGTGCTCAACCCATACAAGAATATCTTGTAGACACAAGACAGCTCTGAGGGATTTATGGTAAAAAACGCTACCCACATTCAGAGGAAGATCTGCAGGAGAGGAAACATAGAAGATAATCAATTGCTTGAATGCATGGGCTGAGGCGGACATGATTGGGGATGTAGACTCAGAACGACCACACCAATGCAACTAACAACAATTTGGAAATAGGTCTTGATCAAGGACACATGTTACAACCAGTGGAAATGTGCGTCGGCCATGGGTGGGGGGAGAGTGGGGGGTGTAGGGGAAAGTAGGGGTATGAAGCATGTAAACAGGTTAAAAATGAATATTAATAAATGTTTAAAAAAAGGGGAAAAAAGAATATCTTGTAGCTGCAGGACAGCTACATTATACATATATCATCACACAAATTCTATTTCCATATTAGTCATTTTTGTAATAGAGTAATCTTTTAAAATCAAAACCCCAAATCCTATACCCATATAAACAAGTGATAAATCATATGTTTTACTTCTGCATTTCTACTCCCACAGTTCTTTCTCTAGATGTGGATATCTTTCCTTCTCATAAGTCCCTCAGCATTGTCTTAGAACATTGCATTGCTTTTAGTAGCAGAGTTAATCACATTTTATTGTCCCACAGTGTTTTAGTTACTGTGTATAATGTTTTCCTGGTTCTGCTTATTTTACTCTGCATCAGTTCATGGAGTTCTTTCCAGTTCTTATCAAGCAGTTCATCATTCCTTACAGCATAATAGTATTCCATCACCATCATATACCACAATTTGTTCAGCCATTTCCCAATCACAGGGACATCCCCTCATTTTCCAGTTTTTTGACACCACAAAAAACACAGCTATAAATATTTTTATACAAACTGAACTGTTGCCATTTTTTTATTCTTTGGGATACAAACCCAATAGAGGTATTTCTGGATCAAAGTACACGCATTCTTTTAAAGCCCTTTGGGCTTTAATTGCCTTTAATTGCCAAATTGCCTTCCAGAATGGTTGGATCAATTCACAGCTCCACCAGCAATGCATTAGTGTCCCAATTTTGCCACATCCCCACCAACATTTATCTCTTTCCTATATTGGCCAATCTACTATGTGTGAGGTGGTACCTCAGAGTTGTTTTGATTTGCATTTCTCTAATTATTAGAAATTTAGAAAACTTTTTCACATGCTTATTGATAGTTTTGATTTATTTATCTGAAAATTACCTATCCATATTCCTTGACCATTTGTCAATTGGGAAATGATTTGATTTCTTATAAATTTGGCTTATTACTTTTAATATTTGAGAAATTAGACCTTTATCAGAGAATTGTGCAATAAAAAATTTTTCCCTGTTTGTTGCTTCCCTTTTAATTTTGTTAGCATTGGTTTTGTTTCTACAAAACCTTTTTAATTTAATATAATAAAATTATTATTTTTGCATCTTGTAATATTCTCTATTTTTTGCTTAGTCTTAAATTCTTTCCTTCCCCATACATCTGACAAGTATACTATTCTACGTTCACCTAATTTATTTATAATATCATTCTTTATGTTTAAATCAAATATACCCATTTCAAATTTATCTTCATGTAGGGTGTGAGATAATGATCTAAATCTAATTTTTGGCATACCGTTTTCTAATATTTCTAGTAGTTTTTGTCAAATAGTGGGTTCTTATCCCAAAAAATGGGATCTTTGGGTTTATTGAACCCAAGATTGCTGAGGTTATTTACCCCTAGTCTATTTCATTGATCTGCCCTTCTATCTCTTAGCCAGTATTGTTTTGATGTACCAGATTGTTTTGATGATCACTGCTTCATAGTACAGTTTAAGATCTGGTACTGCTAGGCCATGCTCATTCTTTAATCATAATTAACAAACTTTTGTTAAGTGTCTACTGTATGTCAAATACTCTGCCGTAACCTGGGGACACAAGTACAAAGATTGCAACAATCTCTACTTGAAAGAAACTTTCATTCTTGCCATTGTTCTAGAATCATATTAGGTTAGATTGATTACATGAAAGGCAGAATAGCAGCTTGGAAAAGTCTAGATTTTCAGGCTAAAAATAATGCCTCCCTCCCACAGACTGCCATAACACTTTCCTTTCCCTTCTGTTAATACAACTTGCCTTAAATTATTATAGCTGGGTTTATCCATGATCTTGTCTCCTCTACTAGGATGTGAACTCATAGAGGGCAGAAACCATGTCTCGTCCATCTCAGTCTCTCCTTTGGCACCTACCAAAGAGAGCCATACATATAGTAATAGTTGCTTAGGAAAGGTTTGGGGTTTTGTTTTGTTTTGTTTTGTTTTGAATTGGTTGTCCCTATCTCAATCAGACTAAAAGTGAAGGGATACCTCAAAGGTCCAACTACATTTGGGAGTTTTGAGCTACTTCATTTCCAACCTGAGTGGGATCACCCTTTTTTGTTAGACACCCTGGTGACCCCCTGAACTTAGTGAGATCCCTGATTGGCTTATCCCACTGTAGTTTGGAACTCTCAAAACTCAAGAGATTCACAAAGCCTCAGCCTCACTCATTATGTAGGTATATGTCATCATGCCCAGCTCTAAATGAATAATTTTACTGACCTGAATGTATCTTACAGAAATCCTGCTAGAAAAAGAGAAATTTTGCTACTTCATAGGTGTAACCCCCTGTGGCATAACTCCAGCCTAAGAGCATATAGTTGATCTATAGTGATCCTTTTTCAAATGTCCTATATCTCTTAGTAAGATGTAGTACAGAGAGAGGGGGGTCATGACAGTTTTTTTTCAGGCTTTGGCTGAGTTCTGAAATCAGTTAGGAGTTTAGAATCTTGAAGGAGAGTTTCAGTTGGTTTGGGGATCTCGTGGAGAGAGAGTCAGACCAGCTGAGCTGCTTCCTTGCCTATCTGAAGAATTGAAAATTTAGCCTAGCTTTGGAATATCTATTTAAGAATTGTTAGTTTAGATAAACCCTTTGTATCTCCATACCCTACCTTATTTTTTACCTTCCTTCCCTTACCTTAAATGTCTGTGGAGTGAATAAGGAGAGTAAATCAGAGAGTAGTTCAAGTCTGTGAGGGGTTTAACTATAATTTGGCAATATTTTATCTAGAGAAGTTAGTCACCATCGTATTCCCTTTAGATTTCAAAATCACCTTGAGAGCTGAGTTAAGGCAGGACCTTGCTCAAACCCCATCTCTGCCTCCCTTCCCCCACCTGAGATTTCTTTAAACAACTGTTAGGGCTACCTTAATCCACATTCCTGACAAATCAACCTGAGAAGACAATAAACCCTTTTGTGTTTCAACAGACCTGTTAGTTACTTTGTCAGTTGATTAGTAAGAAAGGGAAGAAGAGGGAAAGAACCAACATACTCTGGGCTTGAAGGGAAGCTGGGGTATCCATCTTGAAGGAAGGTGTAACTTCAAAACCAGTCCCTTCCTGTGAAATTAACTAAAGCCTGTAATTAATTTTAATTCAGTCCATTTCCCTCAGTTTGTCTTTAGTCTAAGTCCTAGTCTATAAGCCCTGCTGTCTTTGCCTGTTTAGATTAATTCATCCTCTCCCTGAAGATCTTTGTTCCCTTCAGTGCTATACTCCCTGACTTCAGCCCATATTTTATCCTGAATCTCCCTATTCCAGCCTACCTGTAACCCATATTACTTTCCTAGCAAGTCCCTGATAACCTCCCTTCAAAATCTCCTTTACCATACACCTTTCCCCAAATTCTCCTCATTACATCTGGCGAGCCAAGTCAAACAAAACCTACAATCTTCTGAATCAAAAGAAAATGAATTTCACAAGAATAATTTTTGTGTTATGCAGTCTTTCCTTGCTTATTTGGTCTTTTATGCAGGGACTATATACATTTTGGCTGATAAAGGTACCAAATTTGATACAACAATTAATTGAAATCTATGACTATTATAAATGGTTTGCCTTCACTTTAGCTGAGTGTATATGCTTCATACCAACAGCTGTGGCAATTGTTCTGTCTCTATCGCATTTTCTGGCAATTTCAAAAGCGGTCCTGACTCATCTGTTCAATTATTACAAGGCATCTTCTCCAAAACCCGATAATGAAAGCAAGGAACTAGTAGAGTACATCAAACTACTGTTCTAGGTGTTAAAACAAATAGGAAAGGAACTCGATAAATATATGATCTTACAACTAGAAATAGTGGAATCAAAATTTTTGGAGTAAAAGGAAACTCAGAAAGAGCAACTGATTCGAAATGCAGTGGTCTCTGTACTTCCAATAGTGGATAGGACTATTGTGCAACCTGGAGAGGGGGTGGTGCATGTCAAAACGTACAAGGCATTCACTCCTAGTGACATGGAAGTTTTGAAAAGGTGTTTTCCCAGGTTCTAATGTTCGGTGTATATGACTTTTGGTAAAAAAAAAAAAAAAAAAAAAAAAAAAAAACAACAACAAAAGTGAAAATCTCAATTATTTCACTTGCATCCAAATCTAAGTCTCTTTCCAACTTATGCAATTTGGTTAAATTAGCTGACAAGAAAGACCCTGCTTCATTTTAGGTCTTAAAGGAGTGAGTTCCAAAATAGACAAATGTACACAAGAACAAGGTTAAATGTAGGTCTTGAATCTTTTGTTCCACATGACAGTGCAAAGAGCCATTTGTAGAGCAATAGCTTGGAAGATGTCTAAGTAGATCGCCAGATCAGTCCATTCTTACTAGGCTCCAGAAAATTCTCAATTAGAGCTTCAATGAGTTTCTTCAATTCTTCTTCCAGTAAGGTGATATCACTCTGCTTATAAGAGCCTAAAAGAATTAAAACGGGTGTTCACTCTTTTCAACCCTAGTTTTGACAATGTTGAATTTCTTTTGGGGGAATTTTACTCTCCCTCGGAAAAGGAAAAATTCCTCAATGAAACTAGGACAAATCCCAATTTAGAGTCATGGCCACTAGTGCATCAGGATCTGGATTTCACTCAACACGCTAACATGAGATACTTGTTAAGACGCAGGGCTGATCTTATCGAAGCAATGAGAACATTTGCAAAAAGACCAAAAGCCTGGCAGAAATTTGAAAAACTGAGGCAAGGGGAAGAACATCCGAGCAGTTTTCTAGATAGAGTTATTGAAGCAGCAGAAACAATTCTAGGACTTAGAGACACATGTGCCCAGGATACAATTGATCATATAAGGAGGCAATTATTCCTCTCTCTGTCTCTGTCTCTGACTGTCTTTCTTCCCTTCCTCTTTCTCTCTCTCTCTCATGCTTTCTTCTCTCTTTAACTTACATGGTGATGACCTTTAAGAAGTTACAAAAGTACAGAGGACTCCAGATCAGAGTACTTAGAGCTAAAAGAAAATCTAGAGATAATCTATTTTAAAATTTTATTTGTTTATTTTATTACTTTGTTTGTTGACTTCTTATTTGTGAGATATTTGATTATTTGTTGGGGTTTTTTAATTAACTTATTTATTGTTTACATAAAATTTCCAGATGTCTTCCTCCCTCCCCTTCTCACACTAGACAAGGCATCAATTGACAAAAAAAAAGTATATGTATATGTAAAACTATGTCTTGGGTGTCTCTATTTACCAAATCTTTCTTTGGAAGTAGAAATACACATATCATTCTTCAAACATTATTTCTATAGCTCTATATAATGTTATCTTGGTTTAACTCTTTTCATTTTTCATAATTTCATATACCTCATTCCATATTTTTAAATTAACTTGTTCATCATTTCTTACGACACAATGGTACTCCACCCTAGAGATAATCTTGAAGAAACAGAGCCTCCAAAAGATTGATTGATTTGACCCAGGTAACCCTTGTAGGAAATAACATAATTGGGAATCAAACCCAGATCCATGAACTCCAAATTCCACATGCTACTACATTTCAGGACTTCATGCTTGATTCACCTAATATTGTGGAGCTTCCAACAAGGAGGACTCATCTTTCCTGGGTTTACATTCCTGAGTAGTGAGAGAAAGTGATAACCATCCAAATGATTTTTCTCTCAAGCATTCCAACAGACAAAAAATAACCCTGATCCACACTACACATACAGGATCAGAATACCTGAGAAATAAATAGAGGTGTTTGTTATATGACACTGATCCTCCAGTCTCAAATCTCCAACTGTCTATTGGGCATCTTGAACTAGATATCCTATAGACATCTTAAAATCAGCATGTCCAAAGCTAAACTGATTTTCCTTCTCTTCAAATGCCCCCTTTTTCTAACTTCTCTGTTACTGTCAATAGTACCACAACACTCAATCACCCAAGCTCACAATGTATCTCATTCTCAACTCTTTGCTCTCTCTCAGTCCCTCTCTCCAGTTTATTGCCAAATCCTATCAATTCTGCTTTCAAAACATCTCTTGCTTATAGACACACTTCTGACACTGCTACTATGGATTCATACTGCCACACCTAAAACGTATTCCACCTACCTTATCATTGCCTGTTGAAATCTTTCTCTTCCTTCAAGGCTTAGTTCAAGTGTTACCTAACTCATGAAGCTTTTTCTGATCCATTTCCCATCCAGTTCAAAATGATCACTCCTTAAATTTTACCAGAGCTATGGCTCTCTCCTTAGCTACTAAGCACTCTATTTCATGTCCAACTTATTTGAGTGACCATTATATCTCCCCTTCCTTTTCTATTACATGTGAACTCCTAGATATTGACTATATAATTTTTCATTATTAGATTTCTCACTAAAGCCTTTCTATACCTTGCTATAGTTTGGAGTAAGCCCTGAGTCCTCAGAGGCTGTTCCAGCAAGACAAAATCTATGGCAGACTCTACCAAGCCAGAAAGACTTTGAGTAGGCTGTCACAAGAAGGGTATCCTTAAGACAAGCAAAATGGTACAGTGGGAACATATTTAATTTGCAGTGAGTTCAAACCTTAGATTATATATTTTCTTACCACATTTCCTTAGAAAAGTCCCCTTTTTTCCTCTCTGCAATCCCAGTTTCCTGGGTTGTAATATGAGAGGAAGTATGGAGAAACTTTTTAGTTCTTAATGAATTTTATAACATCAGGAAGGAAAAGAAATACACTCAGGTTAACCTAACATACAACTGTTTGTACATATGAGACTGTGTTGGTATGTGTTCTATGTGTTGGGGGTAGGAGAAGAATGGATCTATGATTTCATTTTATAGGGCACTCTCAGTAAGGAAATTCCCTCTATCAACAGATTAGAACCTACTCTACTACTTTCTGGAGCATTAAAAAGTAAAAGGACTTTCTCAAGGTTATACATATACTATTTGTGAGAGACAAGACTTGAGAAATAAGGTCTAACTGACTCCTAGGTCAGTTCTCTATACTTTATACCAGTTTGCTTGTCCTTCTTAAACAAGAAACATTAAACAATGTCTATTTATGAAATGAATTTTTATTGAACTCAAAATGATTCACTTCCCTAATCCCTTCAACAAAAGCCAAAACAAAAAATAAATTTCTCCAAAATAGTACCATCCCATTTGAATTCTTGGGCTATTCTTATACTCCAAACATTAAAAGTTTTTCACTATGACATTAAAAACTATCCAGAATTACTTAGCACTCTACTATAAGTAAAATTCCTATAGTAACCTTGAAAATGAAAATTTATTCTTTAGGCCTTTCTGTCTTCATTCTCCTGTTTTTCCTTGAGGGAAGAAGTTATCTATGAATCAACACAGTAGTGTTCTGCCTGGTACTACAAGGACAAATAGAAGAATCATAGTGGTGAAACCAAACAAATTATCCTCGTGCAGGTATTTCATCTTTTCAATAATAGTTTGAAGAGAGAGAAAATTGAAACAGTTTCAGGAGCCACTGAAGACAGAGTTATTGGACTCTAGCATCTTAATGTCATATTTTCTTATCTCCCACATAGCCCTCCAGCTCTTGCCAAAGGTCCTACACTACTGATTGGTGAGAGTTCTTCTTAACTATTGAATCAGATCCACCAAGCTGATCCTCTCCCAGACATCTTCATTCCATACCTTGCTCCTTGACTCTTATCAATCAGAGAAAGGTTTATAAGAGAGAAATGTGCATGCCATAGGCAATTAATATATTTTTGATAAATTAAAATAACTTAGTGCATCCTATATTTTTATTCTCATGCTTAGTTTATGTCATTCCTAGAAATGACATGTCAGTCAATTATCCTAAAGTTCCTCTGTGACTTCCCAGTCCAAGACACTACTACCTGGCCATCAGTTCCTTATGAGAGTTGTCTTTCCTTATTAGAATAAGATCCTTGAAAAATAAGGACCATAACTAACAATGAATGCTGGGCCAGTAAAGTACTGGTAAGGAACTGTTATAAGAGTTCAATAGAAAGCACCACCCATAATACACCATAAACCAAAACCCACCACCAAGTAGAGATCTTATGTACCATGAGATAAAGCAGGATTAGTTAACTAAATGCTATGATATTGCCAGGAGACGTTGGTGGCCTCATGGTGTCAAAGGCATGAATTGTCCCTCCACATGTATCTTGTCACAATTGTTCCATACACACCCCAGGCACACATATTGTCTGCATGGATGCTCCTCTGCATTTGCCTTGGTTGTATGTAGAGAGGATTATAGGAGAAATGTATACACATTGTATGCAGTACAATGATCTTAGAGTCATGGCAGGAAGAGGAAAAACTTAACTAGCAATTCTTCCAAATACTGGAGTGAAAACAGCAGTGTATTTGCAGTCAAAAGTGTTTTAAACAAAAGGGGTCCAAGGGAGATGTATAGATGTACAATGATATTGATGAATTTTTCTGTACTCTCCTCAGCTGCAGATGATGGGGGAACACCAACTCCGATCACCCTTGACAGTTGCTGTAATTTTTCCCTTTCTCTCTAACAGTTGCCCAGGGAGGACCCTCAAGAGATTAAATAGATGGGTAACCTTTCCAGGTCCAACCTGGAGTTGGATAGATTAGTACTGGGCTATTGATTTGCCTTGGATAACGTTTGGGATCTGACTGCATTTGACTCCCTTCTCAAGGGTCATGATATAAACCACTCAGGAAGGTACTGACAAGGACAAGGATTGAGGATTGGAGATCCTATTGATCTCTTATCTATAAACTAGTTGATGATCAGGACTGGAAGCTATGCATCAAGTGAAAGCTGGAGATTTGCTCACTCCCACTCCCTGGCAAGGCCTGGCCACAGCCAAGCGAGAAAATAGGGAAGTTATTGATGCAGCTGTATTGATGATCTTATTCTCTCAGCTTTCTCACTATCCATGTTGGTGATGCACTAGCTCTCACAGTCTCTCAGGAAATAGCTTCAGAGGTAGACCTCCCTTCCACCCTTCAACCACCCACTCTGAGATTCCCAGTCCAGAGACCTCCAGAGAGACCCCTTCAAAGAGGTTGTCAAGGGTATTTATACGTGGAGCCAACCGATGTTTGCCCCTGGCTCACAGCACCTGGGAACATTCTGAGCCTTTCAACTGCCATCCCTGTCATTCACGGTGACATCCATCACTTCCCAGATTATGAATATATAAGAAGACATGTTTGTGCTCTGGTACTCACATCACTATGAATCAAACAAATAAGCTAGTAATTGTTTTGAGACCAAACCAAGAGGTAGGTATTTCCCTGGGGAGCAAGTGAGTGATAAGAAGTCCATGTCTCAGAGGGGAATCTGGACTCCCAGGGAATTAGCAATGGATTATTGTAGAGGTGGATTTCCCAAAATAAAGTTGTTTTCATAGGATTTTACTTGTGAATCCAGACTAGGACTCAGCAGAACTGAATTCTATATTAACAAAGTGATCTTGAGTAAATCACACCCTTTCTTTTTTGGTGCCACAGTCTACTTTTAATTCTCATGGAACAGTGATAAAGTTGAGAGGTCTGAGTTTTCTTCTTCTTTCTTCTTCTTTCATCATCATCATCATCATCATCATCATCATCATCATCATCATCTCCTCCTCCTCCTCCTCCTCCTTCTCCTTCTTCTCCTTCTTCTCCTTCTCCT
>NC_058131.1:355430340-355495041 GCF_016433145.1 Gracilinanus agilis | reverse complement strand
AAGGAAGGAAGGAAGGAAGGAAGGAAGGAAGGAAGGAAGGAAGGAAGGAAAGAAGGAAGGAAGGAAGGAAAGTCAAAATATACAACTAATATTTATTGTCTGATAAACATCCAAGTCTCTAGCCCTGGTAATACAAAGAAGAAGGAGAAGAAAATGTTCTTGCCCTTAAGAATTTTGATTCTGCTGGTGAAGAATACGTGAATACATGCTTGTATAATTCAAGGCTTAGAATAATTTTGTGAGGGGAGAATAAGAGAAATCCTCAGGAAGTAATGTAGGAAATTTTGCAAAGGAAAGACATTTCCAAATGCAGAAAGCAGTCACTAATAAAAGCTTAGATGAATCTGAGCAAGACCCTTCAAGTCTCTGGGCCTCAGTGTCCCCATTTGTAAACATGAATGAAAATACTTGCACAACTTAATGATGGAATGAGGTAAGGAATGTAAAGCAGTTTGTGAATGCACATTACTATTGTTGGTGCTTGTATCATCATCATCATCCTCTTTATCATATCTGTGTGGCCTAGAAGATAAAGTGAATAGAAGTGGAATTTTTATATGGATTCCATAGAGCAGTGAGTACTGCCATGGTCTGTCCATTTCTTCAATTCAAATCTTGTCAGAAAATAAAAACCTATCTCATAGTACAGTTGCAACTCTAATGTAATTTAGTAGATGGTTTTAAAAAGCAGCTGCCCCTGAAAAATTCATCTCTAGAAATGGAAATGAGTTTCTTTGAATTTAGCTATCCTGGCCCTTAGACAACAGATGCACAGTCCATCACTATGGCTCATGGGCACTAACCTAAAGTCTTCTAGATTGGATAGACTCGACAAAATTTGGACTCTGCAGTCTTCAGAAATCCGGGATCCTCTCCTCTTGCCACAATGAAGCATGCAAAAGTGACTTTAATAGAAGTCTCTGCGTATAGTAAGTGCTTTAAAAATCTGTCGAATGGATATGATTAAATTAATCAGTCTTTGTTCATTCATCATTTGGGAGAAGGTAAAATTGGGAGAAACATTTTTTCCTCTTACTAAACCCTCCACCCAATCTATTTTTTTGTCATTCATTACCTGAAACTGCCTGTTTTGCCCTATTCTTATCTAAGCATACTCATAGGCCCAGTGATATCTACTCAAATGTCAAAAAAGCTGGTAAACATCAATAGATCTGAATAACATTTTTATAATAATCCTAGAACCATCAAAGCTGGAATAGGTCTGCTCTTCTACCTTAGAACCAATGCACAGTATTGATTCTAAGATGAAAGGGAAAGGGTATATATATATATATATATACATATACATATATATATATATGGACAGAATATAAAACATAGAATGTCATAGCTAGGAGGAACATCAGAACATAGAATTTTAGCTACTTGAGCACAGAGATAATGTAATTATATTTTTAAAAAGATTCTATTGGACTTTCTCAGAACCTAACACATTAATCTGAGTATACTAGCTATAAAAATATTTGGTAAATTTAATAGACACACAAAATAGAACATAAACTATTCAAATAATAGAGATAGAAAGAACCATATATCTTTTTGTAATTAAAAAAAAACTGTGGGGGAGGGAGTGATTTTCCCAATTTCACATATTAATCTGGCTATTGACAGAGCTAAAATTAACACAATATTATAGGTTCTTACTCCCAAGCTGAGCAATCCTTCTACTAAACCGGGATACCTCTCAGAAGCCAGTTGGCACACAGATATGTCTTTCCAAATATCTTAATTGACTCGATTGTGGGTGAATGATGTCATTGGTCCTATTGTATAAATGGAGTGAGAGTTTGTGAGCATCTTGATGACTGACCTGAACCCAGGACAACAAGAATGGATTCTCCAGCCTTTCAGATAATGATGGTCATAGGACTGCTTACTTTGGTTGTTCTTTCTTATGCTGGTGAGTTTTTCTGATGATATGAAATAGGAGAAACAGCCATTACTATTAATATAAAATTAAAGAATATTAATGATTTAAGAAACCTTAAAGAATCTCCATTCACCATTCATTTTATAGAAGAGAAAATTGAGATCAAGTGAAAGAAGTAACTTGCCAGAGGTTCTAGAGCTACTTAGCATATGATTAGAATAGAATAGAATAGAATAGAATAGAATAGAATAGAAATAGAAATAGAAATAGAAATAGAAATAGAAATAGAAATAGAAATAGAAATAGAAATAGAAATAGAACAGAATAGGGTGGGATGAGATGGGATGGGATGGAATGGGATGGGAAGGCTAGGCTAGAATATAAGTTTCTTATAGACAAGGTGTATTGCTTTTGGGTTTGTATTCTAAGTGATGTTCAGTAAATGCCCATCATATGTTGCTGATAATATAGGAAACTATGTAGTATAGAGGAAAGACACTAAAATGAAGGTCACAACTCTGACACTGAATTACTTTATGAATCAAGCTGAATAAATTACTTCAATTTCCTGGGTTTGTTTCTTCATCTGTAAAATGAAGGTGTTGGATTAAATGATAATTAACATTTTGTCTTCTATGACCTCAGCTATCTTCAATTCTAATATTCTTTGAGCTAAATATAACTTCTTGCATAAATAATATTTTATAGTCCAAGAAAAACTCTAGTTCTAATATTAGATCTAAATGAACGTTCAGTCATTTTCCATCATGTTCAACTATTAGTGACCCCATTTGAAGTTTTCTTGGCAAAGGTATTAAAGTTATTTGCCATTTCTTTCTCTGACTCATTTTACAGATGAGGAAACTGAGACAAACACAGTTAAGTGACTTGCCTGAGATCAGATAGCTAGTATTTGAATTCAGATTTAAACCCAGGAACATGAATATCCAAGTTCTATCCACTGCGCCAGCTAGCTACCTCTCTGTCAATATCCCACAACTAGATCTTCTAAATAATCTTCTCTGTCAGCTTATGTTCTATAGTCTAAGGTTAATTCCATAGGATTGTAATATCATAGATTTAGAATTGGAAGGGACCTTATAGATCATCTAGTCTCATTTTAAAAATTAAAAACAAATGTTTTTTAAGATGAGAAATCTAAACCCCAGAGAGGTTAAGTTCTCTAGGTAAGGCATCCCTAGGAACTGCCAAAGCCCCAAATGAAGTGAAGCCCTTTGACTCTGAAAGAAGTTAGCTTTATTCTAGAGAATGTTGCCTTCTGTTTAGGTATGCTTTAATCAGTTATAGTGTGTATCTATTCTGACTGTCTATGACTTGGGTCTAAAATCTCTTCTAAATTAAGCATCTAATAAGGGGGAAATTTTTTGAAATAGAAAATAGAAAACTACTTGTGATGCATCCTCTTTGTTTCTAGCCTTTTATTACCAGAGCCTGTGACAACTAAGTGGTGCAGTGGATAGAGCACTAGACCTGGAGTCAGATACATCACCTAAGTTCAAATCTGACCTCAGATTTTTACAAAATGTGTGTCCCTGGGCAAGCCACTTAAACTGTTTGCCTCAGTTTTCTTATCTATAACAGAAACTGGAGAAGGAAACTGCAAGTTACTCTAGTACCTTTGCCAAAAATAATCTCAAATAAGGTGGCAAAGAGTCAGACATGACTAAAAAATGACTGAACAATAACAAAAAATCACTATAACTTAGTATAGGGCCTTCCACATAAAAATACTTAATAAATGTTTGCTGAATTCATTTAATATTTTATGTTATATGTTCTTAAAATCCCTTTCTTGCTCTGATATTCTATGTTCTATTTTCTGTGTCATGTTTTAAATACCTTCTTGCTCTAATATTCAATGTTCTCTTTTTCCAGCTAGGATAGTCTAATGTTCTATGTTCTAAGGTTTCTTTTTATTCTATAATTCTATGACCTCTGTTCTATGGCCCCTTCAATCTCTACCAATCTGGGCTTCTGTACCCTAAAGTACCTTTCAGGCTAAGATACCAGTTATTTTCTATAGCCTAAAATTTTAAGACAGAAACCAAAAAAAAAAAAGGCTAGAGAAATTCCCTTTAGAGAAAACAAACCAGTTTCAGTATAATTATTGACATTTTGGGGGGACAAAATGGCTGAGAAAATAATACTTTGGGTTCTAGGTCACAACGAGTCTGACTCTGATCAAAACCAAGACAAAGATATCTCAGAAATGTTTACATATCTGGGCCTGGGAATTATTGACTCTGCAGTGGACTTTATTCTCAACACAATGTTCAAGAGCTCGTAAGTGATTAAATCCAGACAATCTTTACTTTAGATTTCTACTTGCATATTGTGGGAAGAATGGCCAGGAGGAGTAGTTTGAAAATGCAAATGGGTAATTTTCCACTAGGCTCCTTGGGAACTGAGACCTCTGTCAGGTGGGACTTAGGAGAAACAGACAGACTTCAGTGTGGGGAGGCCATGGACGACAATTCAGCAAACATAAAATAACAGTCCCTTGTGCATGCTTATCACTTTTATATAGGTGATTGTGTAGCCGGGAGAGCAACTCAAATTAGTGGTAGAGGCCAGAGTAGACTCAAAATGTCCCAACTCCCTATCCATTGGCAAAGATATTCAATCCTATTCATTAGAACAAACATTTATTGTCTACTTACTATGTGCCAAATGCAACACTAGGCACTGGGGATAAAATGAAAACAGTTCCCTTCCCTTAAGGGGGGTGTGTGTGTGTGTGTGTGTGTGTGTGTGTGTGTGTGTGTGTGTGTGTGTGTGTGTGTTTATGTAAGCATATATTAAAAAATGCATACATACAAACTTATGTTGTATACATTTATCGGAGCAAATATAAAGTACTTCAAAGAGAGAGAGAGAGAGAGAGAGCCGATAAGAGAGCAAGGGGGAAAGAATTGGTAAAAGTCTTGTGTAGGACACAGCACTTTAGCTGAGCTTTAAATGAAAATGAAAATTTCAAAAGACAGTAAGCATTCCAGTCCAAGCACTGGAGGATAGCTTATGCAAATATATGGAGGCAGGAAATGGAATATTGTCTACAAGAAATAGTTAAGTAGATCATTTTGACTAGAAAGTAGAAAACAAAAAGCAAGAATTATTTCAATCACAAAATAACAACACTAAATGTTTTCCTAGAAAATACACCAGTAAAGCACCATATCCAATTCAGTCCTATGACCTAAATACTTATTAAGTACCTTCTATGATCCAAATACTGTGCTAAATACGAGCAATGAAAACAATCCATTTTCTAACTTTATGGGTTTGCACAAGCTGTCCTCTATGCCAACCCTGGAATGTTCTTCCTTATCTGTACCTCTTGGAATTCCTGGTCCCATTTAAGGATGAACTAAAGTGTCAACTCCTATGCAAGATATTTCCTGACTCACAATTGTTATTTGAAATTTTTCTAGAAATGCTAGTGACCAGATATCAATAAGACAAGAGAAGGAAATTAAAGACATAAACATTGCAAAAGGAAGACAAAATTATCCTCCTTTGGAGAAGGCATGAAGATTTACTAACAAAACTAGAGTCAATAGACTAATTACAACTATTACTTCAGGATATAAAAGAAATCCTCAAAAGTTTTCAGCATTTCACATTGGATGCTTTACTGCTCCATTTGTCAAGGGAATATTAGAGAGAGGCAGAGACAGAGGCAAAGAGAGAAAGTAATTTAAAGGAAGTAATTTAAAAAGAGTAAAAAGGAGCGATTAGCACTTTCAGGCTTCAAATTATATGATAAAGCAATAAACACCAAATAAGTTTGGTCCTAGTTAAAAAATAGAAAATTAGATCAATAAATGTGTTGATTAAGTGCCTATGCTATATGAAGCATTGTGCTAGGCACTAGGAACAAATAGACAAAAATAAAACAATTCCTACCCAAAAGGACTTATATTTTCTTAAAGAGACTAACATGTACATATATGACTATATATATATATGTATATATATATATATTAGACATAGTAAATATAACATAATTTAGTGAGCAGAACACTAGATCCTGGAAGATCAAGAAAGGCAACATGGGAGGGAGGTTACAATTGAGAAGGACATGAAAGGAGGCTCTTGATTTTAAGAGGCAGAGGTGAGGAGGAAGGATATTCTAGGCATGAGTGACTGATAGCCAATGCAAAGTTGGAATGCTAGGCAAGAAGGTCAATTTAGCCACTCCATTGAGTATATGAATATTATTAACGTAGCCAGGCAATAACAGGCTATAAAAACCACACAGAAGGGCAACTAGATGGTTCAGTGGATTGAGAGTCAGGGCTAGATATGGGAGGTCTTGGGTTCAAATTTGACGTCTTGGGTTCAAATTTGACCTCAGACATTTCCTAGCTGTGTGACCCAGGGGAAGTCACCTAACCCCAATTACATAGCCCTTATCTGTCTTCTGCCTTGGAAATAATACTTAATATCAATTATAAGGCAGAAGGTAAAGGTTTCAGCTGTATAAAGGAGAGATTAGAGGGGAATCTTGGAAAAGGAACCAATTGGAATTATGTATACATATTCATATGTGTGTATGCATGTATATGGATGTGTGTGCTTAGAATATGTATAGAATGTTTATGTTTATATATACACATATATAAACCTGATAATAATCCAGGAGAGGTGTGATGAAGTTATTTCAGTTTTATTTATAAAACAAGAACAACCCTTACCTTCTGCTTTAGAATTGATATTGAGTATCTTTTCCATGGCAGAACTGCAGTAAGGGCTAGGCAACTGGGGTTATATGACTTGTCAGGGGTCATATGACACTAGGAAGTGTCTCAGGCTAAATTAGAACCCAAGACCACTAGTCTTCAGAACTGACTCTCAATCCACTGAGCAACTATAGCTGCCCCTTATGTTTTGAATGAGAGCTGTAAATTTGTGAGTCTAAAGAAGGGAACAGAAATTAGAAATAATCAGAATGAATAATTCATTGTTCACTAAACCTGGGAACATAAATACTGGGGAAGAAATCTCTAATTGATAAGAACTGTAGGGGAAACTGAAAAGTGGCTTACCAGACTTTGGGATTAGACTAACACCTTGTCCCAAATACCAAGAAAAGTTTACATTAGAAAGATAATCAGAAGGTCACCACCTAAAAATTTTAGAAAAGAATAAGATCAGGTAACTTTCACTGCTATAAATAGGGAGGGAATTCCTAACCACACAAGAAATAGAAAGCTCACAAAAAACAAAACAGAATGTTTTGATTACATGAAATCAAAGAGCTTTTGCATGATCAAAATCAGTGCAGCTAGGATAAGAAGGAGAGTGTTTGGGAGGAAATCTTTATATCAAATATCTTTTTAAGATTCTGATATCAAAAATTAATAAGGAATTGACACAAATATGTAAGCCCCAGAGCTTAATTTGTCAAAGAATATAAACAAACAATTTCAAAAGAATTACAAGCTATTAACAAGTACCTGACTAATTGCTCTGCATTACTAATAAAGGAAGAAATGAAAATACACACTACTTTGAGGTTTTAAATTGGTAAAGATGAAAAGAAAAGAAGGAAATAGTCTATGATGAAAAGGTTTCAGGAAAACAAGTACATGCTACAGTAATAGTAGAGCAGTGAATTAGTCCTATTAGTCTAGAAAACAGTGCTTTCATTTTTTAAAGTGGCTCAAGTGTCCTTAATTTTAGAACTAGAGATCTCATTACAAGGCATATCACCCAAGGAGGCCATAGACAGACAGATGACACCATAAATAGCAGCACTTTTTGTGGGAGCAAAGAACTAGAAACCATGGAGATTCCCACCCATAGAGGAATTGCTAAGCATATTGTATGTAAAAGTAATAAAATATTACTGTTCCACAAGAAAAAAGAAATAAGAATTCAGAGATTTGTGAAAAGACACATGAGCTGATACAGAGTGAATTAAGTAGAACAAGAAAAATGTCTACCCTTATGACAACAATGTAAAGAAAAAGAAGGAAAAATTATCTCATATTTATTATGTCTATATCGTATATATGCCTATTTATGGATATATTATATCTCCTAATAAAAATAAGCTCTTTGAGGGTAAGAACTATTTCATTTTTGTCTTTCAAATTCTAGTGCCTAACACAATGCCTGGCTGAATAGTTACAATGACTAAGCTTGCTCCTAGAGAAGAATTGAGAAAATTAAATTTCTTCCTTTCATTCCAGAGGTGGGGGACTATGAATGTGAAATGTTATTCATATTCCCAAATATATACTGGTTAGTTTTGTTGAATAGGTGTTTTTCCCCTTCCATATATACATTTCTTTTCATAATCATTTGTTATAACAAATATTTATATGAAAATATATATCTGTGCATGTATATGTATTCCCAAGTGTATGTATATATATGTGTGTTTATGATATATAGAGAATGTTTATGTATATGTGTATATATAAAACCTATTTTGTATAGTTTTTGGTTTTTTTCTTTAAACCCTTTACTTCGGTGCATTGTCTCATAGGTGGCAGAGTGGTAAGGGCAGGCAATGGGGGCCAAGTGACTTGCCCAGGGTCACACAGCTGGGAAGTAGCTGAGGCCGGGTTTGAACCTAGGACCTCCTGTCTCTAGGCCTGACTCTCACTCTACTGAGCTACCCAGCTGCCCCCTATTTTGTATAGTTTTGCTGAACTGTTCTTTCCCCTTCCATGTGAGTGTATGTGTGCGAACTATTCCATGTATATAATTCCAAATATATCCCTTTTTCTTTCCTTATGTAGAGAATTATTTCTTGTAACATATAAGAATATACATTTCTTTTCATAATTATTTATTGCAATAAAAATATGTATTATATATACATATATATTTCCACTGATATTAGAGTCAGTCTTCTAAGTCACCCATGTTTAATTACCTTCTCAGAGTTACTAGATATATCTATATACACACACCCAATAGCCATATATATACCTCAGTATATATACACATATGTATGTATACAACATGTGTATAGGTGGAAATAACATGTTTTTAATTAGTTTTCCCCAATTTCCATATATATATATGCACATATGTATATATATATATATATGTAACTTGTCCAAGATCACACAGCTAATAAATATCTTAGGCTGTATTTGAACTTTATATATATTTCTCCCCTATATATGTTCCCCCCCCCCATATAGATATACTTTTCTCCCAAAGGAAAAAATATCTATATGAGGGGAAAAAACAGTTCAGTAAAACTGAGCAAAATATTTCACATATTGTCATATATATACATATATGCTATGTGTATGTACATACAAATGCTTGTAAAAATATAAATGTGTGTTCATATACATATGTATTGTTTGTGTATAGGCTTTAGCAATTAGGTGGCACAGTGGACTAAAATGACTGAATGACAACAAATATATTTTAGTATCTCTTAGAAGGGAATTAAATGTGGATAATGTAGGCATCAAACTCTTTCCAATATTAACAAAAAGTAAAATATATATGTATAGATGTATATACACTCACATGTATATATTCATATATATTTGTTACAATAAATTATCATGAAAATAAATGTGTATATATAGAGAAGTATGTGTTACAAGAAATTATTCTCTGGGTGAGGAAGAAAGAAGAAATATATTTAGAATCAAAGGACATCAATAAAAACAAGACTAAAAATAAGAAATCAATCAATGTTTGTTAAGTATTCCTTATTGGCTAACTTTGTGTGCAAAACCCTTCTTAGATTTTAAAGAACATTAACTCTGTCCTTCTACTTGGTAGAGAGATAAGTGAGATGATTTCTTTTCATCAGGAATTTTAAAGTCCAACTTTATCATTTAATAGAGAAGAAAATCCCACCAATTGATTTCTTTAGAAACATTCCCAGACTTCACAGAAAATTCCACTAGGAAGATTTCTTAGAATGTTGAATGTTAAAAAATAGAAAACATTTTGGCATGTGGAATAATCAAGCTAAAATTGACCTCAGAATACCACAACAAAGTTCTTTAGAATATTTTTGTTATATGAAATCATTTATTTAATCTACGCTCCTAATTAAATGCCAGAGGAAATTAAGAGGTTAAATAATTTACTCAGTCACTAAATAGTCAATTTCAGTCATCCCAGAGCCTTTGATGAGAAATCCATTTTCTTTTCCACTCCACCACATTTCCCCTGATAAGCCTCATAAAAGACAGAACATTTATTTCTGAAGCTACAAAGAGCTTTAAGAACACAGAATGCAAATTAATAAACATAAAAGAACCATTGAAGCATCAAAAAAATTGAGAAATCATCTTATCCAATATTCTTGCATCACATAGCATTTCATCTCTTTATTTCTTCCTTTCAAGTGGATATATGAACTGGGAAGACAAACAAGCAAGAATTCCATGAAAATGACTGGTGAGTTAAATAGTGATTTTAATACCTAACTTTCAAATAACCTTGATGTAATGGAAAAGGTAGCTTGGTGACACAATAAATAGAGCATTGGTCCTGGAGTCAAGAAGACTCATGTCCCTGGGTTCAAATCTGGCCTCAAACAGTTAATAGTTTTGTGGCCCTGGACAAGTCACTTAACCCTATTTGCTTTGGAAGTTCCCTCATCTATAAGATGAACTGAAGAAGGAAATGACAAATCACTCCAATATCGTTCCCAAGAAAACCTCAAGAGTAATCACAAAGAATGGGATATGACTGAAATGACTGAACAAGAAAATGGAAAAAGTGCTGGGCTTAGGGTTGAGAGAATTGGTTTTGACTTGTGGCACTAACACCTACCGAGATGACAGGTTCAGGGGCAAGTACATTTTCTTTCTCTGAGTCTGTATTCTTTTTTCATAAATTACAAGAAAAACTTCCAGTCCTGCTTTCCACAAAAGACTGTTGTCAGGATCAAATAGAATGAATGTGACAGGAAAGAAGAAAGGAAACAAGCATCTATTAAGCACCAACTATGTGCCAGGCACTGCGATAAATGCTTTACAAATATTTCATTTGAACCTCAGAAAAACACAGGGATATGGGTGCTACTATTATCCCCATTTTTCTGTTGAGGAAACTAAGACCAACAGAGGTTGGATGGCTTGCCCAGCCTCACTTCCAAGAATAATTCTGAGGTAGCATTTGAACTCAGGTCTTCCTGACTCCAAGTCCAGGGTTTTATCCACTGAACTAGCTAGCTACCCAGGAGACTACAGCCTCCTCCTTTGAGCAGTTGTAATGACTGTTATTATTAATTATTGTTAAACTGATTCATTCTTGTCCAACTCTTCCTGAGGTTTTCTTAGCAAAGATACTGGGCTGGTTTGCCATTTCCTTTTCCTTTTGATGAGAAAACTGAGGCAAACAGGGTCAAGTGACTAGCCTAGGACCACACAGCTAATGAGTGTCTGAAGCTGGATTTCAACTTAGATCCTCCTTATTCCAATCTGGTACTGTCTACTGTGCCACCCACATACTCTATGTTGTAATTAAGAAGCTTTTTAACTTATACAGAACCAAAATCTTCTTCCTTGTAACATTTCCCACACCACACCCATTATGTCTAGTTTCTTGGCTCAAGACAAAGATTCTCCAGTGAGCAGAGGAGCCTGACAACTGAGGCCTCCTACAGTTCAGTGTCTTTCAGCACCTCTGAGAAGGGAATTCAATAAGGGTGACTTCAGAACCCACATATGTCCAACACCAATGAAGTTGTTTCAGTGAGTCATTTCTAGTGTCAGATTTGCATAACAATCACTTCATTAATTTACAGCTAACACCTGGGGAGGAAAGAATCTCTTGGAAAGCCCAACCCTTCAGAGTGCAGAGTATTTGGGTGGAGTTCTAGACAAAAGGATCTGTATAATTCTAGATAAGAATCAAAATTTCCCCAGAGGCTTAAGGATGGAACAATTTTTTTTTGGTGGAGGTAGGGGCATGGAAATGGAGGCTATTGGTCAGAACCAATCATTTTCATCTAGTCAGCGAACTCTCTGCATGGAAACTTCTCCTTGGTCTCTCCCTCTAGTGGTAGAAATCAGGAATTGGCTACAAAAATAAACATCCAAGAGTCCTTTGGGGACACTGTCTGGTTAAGTGACTTCCCAATAGTCATTGTTATTTGTCCTTCATTTTAGAAGAGGATCAGTGACATCATGGTCTTGATGTCTTGACTTGCTGTGAATTGGATTTAAGTAAGGCAGAATTGCACGAAGTCATCAGTCTCACTCTTTCTTCCTGTCATCCAAGGCCTGGAACAAAACAAAAGTCTGGACAACTGGTGATGGTTGGAGATACAGGAGATGATGTTGGCACTCTTAATGTTTGACCTAGCTCTAAGTACTCCAAACCAGCTTCAGCAACCTTCATGGACACTGGAACAAATTGTTTTCATCTATCCATTCCACAGTGTGAAGTCTTCACAGGCATGAGGTAGATATCTCTCTCCCCCAACTCACCAATGGGTTTGAGACCTGTCAATCACCCTCAACCTGGTTTGGCCTGTCTGACAAGAAGACTTTAGTGGTGTGGAACCTCTGCGCATGCTCCAGGTTCAGAGGTAATATGTGATAGAAAGAATTGAACCCTCCTAATTCCAAGGCCAAGCCTACTTCATATTGTCCCCTTTGAATTTAATAAGATAAAAAAAATAGGAACAAATGTAAATTCCTATACTTGAGCTCAAAATAATCAACTGCATAAATACTGGATAGGGAAGGACTGCTCAGACAGCAGTTCCAGTGAATTTCTGTGGGATTTTAGTGGACCAAAAATCCAATGATTCAGGCATTGTCTGAACCAACAATATGGTTTGTCAGATGACAAAGCTACTACAATCCTTGTAGGAAGGACATTGATATGATAATCCCACTCTTCTCTGCCTTGATCTTTTTTTAGCATTTTTTAAGAAGAATAATGAACAGCATTGGATTAAATTTATTTAAATAGAAATAGATTGGTGCTCTAGGATTCTCTAATAGATTTGACTGATGTGGGGCTTTGGGACCACATTATACAAAGATCATTTGAAGAAAATATAAATATTTAGCTCCCATGGAAAAATTACCCTCTCTATATATTGCAGGTGATTCTAAAAAATAACCTGACCTCTCTGTTGACCTCAGTCTCATATATCTAACTAACTGCCTTTCAAACATCTCAAACTGGATGTCCAGTATATATCTTAAACTTAACATGTCCAAAATCGAAGCCATTATGTTGCCTTCTAAAACCTCCCCCTCCCCTTCTAAACTGCCCTATGACTGTCAAGGTCATCACTAACCTCCAGTCTGTCAGGTATTATCCTCTTTTCCTCTCTATTTCTCATTCTCTATATCCATTCTGTTGCCAAAATCTGTTGACTTCATCTTTAAGACATCTCTTAAGGATGCCTTTTTCCTCTGATACTTTATCTCTTTGCACTGGATTATTACAATAGCCTTCTAATGGAGCTGCCTGCCCAAGGTCTTTCTTCACTCTCTTCATCCTCCAGTCAACTGCAAAAGTAATTTCCCTAAAGCACCAGTCCAACTATGTCATCTCCGTACTTGATAAACTCTAGTGGCTCCCTATCACTTCCAGGATTAAATGCAAAATCCTCTGTTTGACCTTGAAAACCCTTCATAACCAACTCTTCTTCAATCCCCCTTCCCCACAGCCTCCACTTCTAACCTTCTTAAACTTTACATCCTTTACTCTTTGAACCAGTGTCATTGACTTCCTTGCATTCTTTTCCTGCCCCAAATCAGCAATTTATTATTCATTGACACAACTGGAACCTAAGATTTTGTAATAGCTGACTCTCAAACAAATTGGCCCTGTTAGCTCTGAGCTGATGAGAATATTAAACCTAGAAGGAATCTCATAGGCATTAGTCCCATTCCTTTCTGTGTAAGAATCCTCTGTATAATTCCTGTTATGTGATATTACAGTTCCCTTCCAGGATCCAACAAGTACTCCAGAGGCTTCCCTCTGGTTCTTTTGAATATCTCAAAGATACCAAAGTAGCCATCATTCTGTTGCGACTCATTTTAACACTACAATCAACCCATATCCTTTTCTGGTCATACATGTTGAGAATGATAATTAGTTATATCACTTCTAGAGGGGTCTGAGAATATATTTAAATTCAGGTCTTACTAACACCATGCCTGGATTCTATCCACTATGCCATAGGCATAGGCTTAGAATGCTCCCAGTTAATAGTCTCATTCACATCATTCTCTATCTTTCTTCCATCTACCACTATAACTCAGGGTGTTCTATAATTTCATCAGTATTTTAAATGTAATTTCCTGCCACTCACTTATCACCTTTACTAAACAAGTAAAGTGTTAATAAAATTAAATCATTATTTTGATGATTAACATAACAAACTAATTTTTGTTGTGAAGCCTTTTCAATTGTGTTTAATTCTTCATGACTGTATTGGGAATATTCTTGGCAAAGACTCTTGAAGTAGTTTGCCATTTCCTTCTCCAGTTCATTTTACAAATAAGGAACTGTAGCAAACAGGGTTAAGTGATGTGCCCAAAGTCAGACAGCTAATAAGTGTCTAAGTACAAATATGAATTCAGGAAGATGACTTTTCCTGACTTTAGAACTGTCATTCCATCTACTACACAACCCAACTTCCCTACAAACTAGTCTTAAGTTTTGATTATCTAAGTAATAGTTCATTCATATTAATTATTTGTTTTGCTTAACTAAAGAACAATTCACTTGCACTAAAGCATAGGGGTAAATGTGAGGTTTCATTGCTTTAGGGACCCCCTTAAATAAAGAAATTCACTTTAGCAATGTCTTCTGAAGTTGTTGTTTAGAGTTGTCTAGGATTCTGAAAGAGTGAAGTCTCTGACTCTCTGTCTCTATTATTCTCTGTCTTTCTGTCTCTGTCTTTCTCTCTCTCCAATGCTTCTGACCACTGGCTCTTTTTTTTTTCTCCTAGGGCTTTTCCCGAAGCTCTTCGGCTAAACTAAGCCTTCCTTATCCCTCTATTCCACTAGCTACTCAGTCCAGAGACCCAGGCCTATTGTCAGCATCTGGGAAATCGATGAAAAGGCTCTGTGTAATTAGATCCTTTTCCATTTCAGAGCCCCAAGAAAATAAAGTCCATGAACTCAGAGACTTGTGTTGTTCCAGTATCCTGAGGTTTCTATCAGGATATTGGTGTTTTCAGTACAAGAATATCATCATTGAACCATACTAAGAACTGTATCTAGGGAAGGGGATGTGTTTCAGTAACTGCATTCCTTGAGAAGAGACAGTAAAAAGCCCAGGTCATTTCAGCTCCAACTTGTGCTACTGGATCACTCTAAGATGTCTGAGCATACCCTCTGGACCATGCAGAGATCTTGGATGTTCATTTCTTTGTTTTTTTTCTTTTTTACTTAGCATCTTATTTAATAGTTTATATCCAAGTATGAGATTTTTAATCTTTAAGATTTTATACTCTAAATTCTAATATTCTCTTTCAAAATATCTTCTATTTCTTTTACATATTTGTAGCACCACCCTCTTCAGGACCATGTCCCAAACTGTACTTATGTTAGCAGGCCAATAATAATATGTATTTTGTATACATAATGCTCTAAGATTAACAAAGTACATTGTGTGCTCTCTCATTTGATCTTCATAGCCAGTCTTTGAGGTTAAGTACAGTTTTCCTCTTCCTTTTACAGATGAGGAAACTGAGACTGAAAGAGGTCAGGTGCCTTGTACAGGGTCATACAGGTAGAAGTAAAGACAGAATTCAGACTCAGACCTTTCCTGACCCCAAGTCTAGCCCTCAATCCACTGTGCCACCTAGGTGACACTAGGTGACAGAGGGTAGCTAAGTACATTTATTCTCAGGATTCTAGGGGCAGCCCTAAGTACAATGCTAAGATTTCTAATACTGTTGTTTAGGAGACCTCATTATCCTGCTCCCCATTAATTATCAATTAGAAATCATTAGATTTTAGACAGAGTATTTGGTTAAAAGGTATAGCAGTGATAGTTGTTATAGAAATTTCTACCTAAACTGAGGACATATTCTTCCCTTGAACACCCAAGGTCCATGGAGGGAAAGAGCCTAGACTGAAAGAGCATATGTAGCCAAAAGCTAAATTGAAATGTACTGATTGCTAAGAGTCTTTTGCTCCCTTCATGGAGTTCTCATAAAGTTCTTCTTAGTATTAGGTCTCTCTGGGCCTCTAAGGGTCCTTTTAGAATCTTGAAGTTGCCTTAACACAGGATATCTAGTTTGTCCTCAGATTGTCTCTTATTTTTCAATGCAGATGCTACCATAAGCCATTACTCCTCCAGAGTTACTATTAATAGATTTGATGGACATTTGAAATTTTCCTACCTTGGAAGCATTATGAGATCATGGCCAGCTCTCCCCTTCCCCTAAAAGCAACTAATTCCTCTCAAGAATCCTTCACTGGTATTTTAAACCACTATTCAGCTGGTCTGGTGCTAGAATGCACCTTGCTATCTTATACCTAGAACCAGAGGAGTTTCTTCTTCTTTCAGCCAGTTTCAAGGTATTTCCTATATGACATCATCATTTCAATCCAATGATCTAAAGCTCTTTTGTCCTTTTGAATTGGTAAACAGTGTTAGAATGAGAATTTAGGCCTTTTTATGATGAATTGAATGGAAGGACAACCCTTACCCTTAAACTATAATATGTGATCAAAGAACTTATTTTATTAGGCTAGTTCCAGATCTAATATTTCATAGTGTTCAAAGCCTCTTTCCTATTTAGGCACTGAATACTCTGTCTTTGAGGATCCCTCTCAGCTCTACTATTTTATGTTCCAAGACCCTTTCTGACTCTTTCATTCTATGTGCTAAGATCTCTTCTAGATCTTTCATTCTAGTGTTCTAAGATCCCTTCTAGCGCTTTCATTTTGTGTTCAAAGATCTATTCTAGCACTTTCATTCTATATTTTGAGGTCTGTTATAGCTCTTTCATCCTATATCCTAGCATTCCTAATACTCTTTCATTCTTTGTTCTGTAGCCCCTTCTAGATCTTTAATTCGGCATTCTAAGGTCTCTTCAAACTCTTCCATTCTGTGTTCTGAGTTCTATTCCAGTTCTTTCATTCTGACTATCTAATATTTCATGAACTACATTCTTAGGTCCCTTCCAACTAAAGCATTCTGTGACTCTGATACATAATTCTCTTCTAGTTCTGAGGATATCCCTTCCCCAAACCATTGTCCTCCCATTCCCCAGAAACAGAAGACATGACAAAGAAAAATTTGTCTAAGTGCTTTATTGATACTGCTCAGGATATCTGGAATTAGGTGAAGGAAAAACCAGAAAAACAATAAGAGGAAGATGAGTGAAGATTCTGAAGCATTCAGCTACATTTGTTCCGCCCATCGTCCCGAAATCACACTAGGTAGGACAAAGCCTCCTGAAAGGTAAATGAGTAAACATAATGAAATAAGTTGCCTAAGATGATCTTTAGAAGTGGGGCAATAGGGGCTGGGTGAGTGGTCAGAGAATTATTGTTCCTCAAGGATCCTAGTAACTGGCACAGATTCAGTACTGCTTGATGAAAGTAGTAAGAGTAACAGCTAAGGGATAGTCAGGTAGCTCAGTGGATAGAGTGGTAGGCCTTGAGTCAGGAGAGCCTGTTTTTGAATCTGGCCTCAGATACTTTCTAGCTATGTGACCCTGGGCAAGTCACCTAATCCCAATCACCTAGCCCTTCCTACTCTTCTGCCTTGGAACCACTACTTAGTATTGATTCCAAGACAAAAGGTAAGGGTTTAGAAAATAATAATTAACATTTAGAACAATAACAAAACCTAGCATTCCTATAATGATTCTAAGTTTACAGAGTGCATTATATGTTCTCTCATTTGTTCCTCACAACTCTATAAGGTAGGATTTTTGTCCTTTCCGTTTTTCAGATGAAGAAACTGAAACTGAAAGAGGTCAAGTGATTTGTACAGGGTCGTACAACTAATGTCTAAGGCAGAATTCAAACTCAGGTCTTTCCTGGCTCCAAGTCTAGCCCTCGATCCACTATGTCACCTAGCGGTCAAATAAATCTGCCTATTGCAAATTCTTTTCCTTTCCATTCCCTCATGATATCTTCTCATTAGACCTCTCTAGGACATTGGATGGTTAGTCCCATCATAATGAGTAAATAACTAAAATTAAAAGGCAGGAAATGTCCCATCACAACTAATCCGTAACAGAGCCTGAACTCAAACCCAGATCATTTGTCGACTTTCATCCTGTAACTTTTTGCACTCGACCACTCCAAGTTTTAATGGGATCACTTTGCTACTAAGACCTACTGAGACCAATTTAAGAACATATTGAGACTGAGATCTATGCTGCCTGCTGGATTGTGGTACAGGGTATCATATACAATATATACTTGGGAAAGGTTTATTTAAGAAACAGTTTTAACTGAGTTTAAGTCGTCTTGCATGAAACCTTCAAGCAAAGGCAAAAATTCCAGAAACCCAGGAGTAAGGAAATATCAACAAGACTCGACCTTTCCCATGTGGGGCAACACCGCCACCTTTTGTTTAAGCTTGAGAGATGTCACTAAAAGAACAGGATCCTGCCTAACCTGCCTCAAGTGCCCTGTTGTTCTGTTAAAAACTGCAAAGTAACAATATGAATCTATCTAATAACTCAGTAATATAGCAAAATAAATTTAAAATCACTGTGTAATAATTTATAGCAATTAATAATAAGTTAGAAAACTAATAATTGGACAATACATGATATCTTACCATAATAGTCTTGTAAATGCACAGTAACTCCACAATAGTGGTACAAGCACCAGAGAGTAATCCTGTAATACCTACAGAATCATTGTATCAATCCTGGACAGGGACTACTACCTGCGCAATGTATGTACAATGGCTACAGAGGGACTTCTGTTGATTTTACAATGCTTGAATAATGGCCAAAGAATGACTCCACACTGACTATGCAATAATGACTATGCAATGATTGCATTGTGACCAGACAACTCTATCATTTTTACATATGCAATTATAAAATTGTGACATAGTGACTGTGCAATGCCTGGATACTAACTGTACAATGATGGTCCATAGGCTATAAAGTAACACTGGGTTCTAGCAGTTCTAGGAAAGTAACTCTAGAACCCTTCGACAGCTGACAATAGCTATCCAATACAAGTTCAGAGACTTTATAATAAGGATGATCCATTACTATGTAGTTTTGACATAGTTACTATACAAAGCCAGGATTAATTGTATCAGCAGATGGGAACTGTATAACCATCCTGAGCAATGACTATATAGGAATGGTAAAAGGATTGTCCAAAGGCTAGAGAGTTCCACTATGAGAAGGCTCTATAACTGCTCTAAAGTCACTGGGTGATGTCTGCATACCAATGGCCACCCTGGTTACCAAATGAATGCTAAATAACTTGGTGATGCCCAAACAGTGAATACAGGGCAGAGAAGGTAGATTGGCAGGAGCCCCCAAGGGAATATTTACCAGCAGTTTTTTCACAGATTCAGAAGCTTCAGGTCCCAGCTCTTCCACACATTTTTTTAGCGCTTCAACCAGGTGCTCCACAGAGATGCCCAGTGTTTGAAAGAGCATTTTCAGTGGGTCCAGAAAGGAGAGGATATTGTTCAGGGGCAGGAGATTATTGATGGGAAGAGATCCACTATTGATGAAGAATGCAGTAGCTGTAGAAAAAAGGTAGATAGAAAAAAAAAAAGGCGATCATTTGAGATTCCAGGCAAAAATTCCCAGATACAGCCCATCTCTTGATGGTAAAATACAAACATCTCCAATCTGTCCTGCTTCCATCATCAGCACTACCAGCATACAAGTCATGAGCTTGTTAGCTGAGATTCTTCCTACTGGAAAGAAAAAGATGATTCCACTGCTGTTTGCATCATTAACTTTCTTCATTTAGAGAGATAAGAGAGTTTAGCAGTCATATGAAATCAAAAATGGGAACAAAGAAAATTTAAGAACATGGAACTTAGAGATAAACTTACAGATCATTTTATCTTATCACTTAATAGATGAGAAGCTCAGAGAAATTAAGACACAACCTAAAAGTAGAATAGGCAGTAAGTAACCAAGGTAAGATTCAAACCCAGATCCTCCTTGTTCTAGGTCATACTGTAGACTTTCATGCTTAGCTCACTATATAAGACTTGAAGTTGTTTCTAATAGAAGTGATCTATCTGTCCCACCTGCTCATCCATCTGCCTTACAGGTACAACTGTCATAAAAATTCTTGAGCTAAAGGAGATTGTATAGTGGATAGAGTGGTTTGCAGTCAGAAAGACCTGCCTTAGACACTCACTAGCACTGTGAACATGGACAATGGTCTTTCAACCAGTTTCCTCATATATAAAATGAAGAAAATAATGACATCTGTGTCAAAGGATTGTTGTGAGAATTAAATGAGATAACATATATAAAGTGCTTCACAACCCTTAAAGTGCTAAATAAATGCAATTATTACTCTGTCTACTTTCAGTTGTACTGTTATTATTACTATTATCATTAAAACAGTGATAGACGATATTCAAATACTTGGGTTTATGTTCTTATTTCAATACCTTCAAGTTGTATAATCAAAGACAACCACTTAACCTCTCTGAGCCTCGGTTTCCATAATTGTAAGATGGAATTAATAATTCTTATGCACGTGCTCTCTCTCTCTCTCATGGGGTTGTTGTGATAAAAGCATTTTGTAAACTATAAACTATTATCTTAAATTGCCACTTCATTATGATTAGTAAAAATACTTCCCTTGGACATAGCTTTGGATTCCAAAAACCTGAACTCAAGTCTCAACTCTGACACTTACTTGGTGGTACAGTACTTACTTGGAGGCTTATTTTTGTTTAGTTGTTTTTCAGACATATCCAACTCTTCATGCCTCCATTTAGGGGTTTCTTGAAAAAATTCTGGAATGTGTTTTCATTTTCTTCTCCAGCTCATTTTATAGATGAGGAAATTGAGGCAAACAAAGTGAAGTGACTTTCCCAGGGACACACAGCTAATAAGCGTCCAAGACCATATTTTGAACCCATGTAGATGAAACTTCTTGATTCCAAACCCAACCCTATCCACTGCACTACCTAGCTGCTCAACTTGGAGGTTAACTACACAGAAAAAAATACTGGATTTGGAGATAGAGAACCTGGGTTTAAATGCCAGCTCTGCCATGTACTACTTGTATGATCTTGTACCAACCACTCAACTTGTCTGTACCTCAGTCTTCATTCCTGAAAATTAAGAGGATTGCATTAAATAACCTCAAAAGCCTCTTCAAGATTGAACTTTGTGATTCCATGTGATTTTATACAAGTGAGTTTGCCACTCAAAAACTTTTGCCCATTTATAAAAAGGGAATAAGAATACTTTCTTAAAC
Source organism: Gracilinanus agilis (assembly GCF_016433145.1). Taxonomy (NCBI): domain Eukaryota; kingdom Metazoa; phylum Chordata; class Mammalia; order Didelphimorphia; family Didelphidae; genus Gracilinanus; species Gracilinanus agilis. Next base: position 355,473,762 of record NC_058131.1, on the reverse strand, counting down.
TACCTTCCATATAGGGATGTTTTAAGGATGAAATGAGATAAAGTATATAAAATGCTCTGGAAACCACAAAGCATTGGGAAAACATTCACTGTTCATATTATTCCTTTTGGTTTCATATTCATCAATCACATTCTATTTATAAAATGAGGCAACTAAGTGATGCAGTGGATAGATTGCTGGGCCTGGATTCAGGAAGATTCCAGTTCAAATTTGGCCTTTGACACTAGCTGTGTGGTCCTAGGCAAGTCACTTAACCCTGTTTGCCTCTGTTTCCTCATCTGTAACATGAGCTAGAAAAGAAAATGTCAAACCATGCCAGTATCTCTGCCAAGAAAACCCCAAATGGAGTCATGAAGAGTTGGAGGAGACAAAAAGCAAAACAAAAAACCTTTAAAATATCCTTGTAATGTCAAAAAAGTCCACTTATTATGCATAAAAGATGAAGAGTCTGAATAGCAAAGTATACTGGAATGAACGTTGCATTAGGAGTCAAAGAACTTCAGTTCAAATTCTGCCTCTACTACTGACCATATGCATGACTTCATCCAAGATACTTCTCTTGGCCCCATTCCCCTTGTGCAAAATAAGAGCATTGAGCTCAATGACCTCTAGGTTTCCTTCCAGTTCTATTTAAGATCTGAAGATGTCAACAATTTGGTAGCAGAGTCAGGACTAGGACCCAAGTCTCCACAGCCCCCATGTATTATTATTTCCACCACTTTTCACTGTATCTGTCCCCCAATCCATAGTTTGCTAGAGCTGGAAGAGCTCTCTGAGTTCCTCTCATCCCACTCATTTGACAGAAAAGAATGCAGGGCCAGAGACCCACTCAAGGTCATCCAGTAAGTTAGGAGTGGAAATGGGACTCGAAATCAGGTCTCCTGAATTCCTCTGCAAGTCCATTCAATTATACTACAGCTGTGTTTCAGACCCCAGTGTTTCAGGAATTGTCTCTGTTCAGACAACTTACCAGAGTAACTGCAGATGGCGAAAGTAACAAACAAAAAGATGTGTCCCAGCTTCATGACTGCTGTCTCTGGTAGTGATTTCTCAGATTCTTAAAATCTGAAATGAAAACCCAGAACACTCACTATTGAAATGAGATAGTCTGTGGTGCTGAGTGAGTGACAACTACACACACAGAGACACACACATATACATATTTATATTCATGGAGTCCCCTTTCAGCAACTTCAAGCCCCCTTGACCTTTCAGAAATGATATGCGGGTCATGTTTCCCTAGCAAACAGAGTAAGGCTTCTTCCTCCTTCCCTCTCGTTCCCGTGGGAATAGAAATCATCCTTGCTGACTCTGCCTCACGAGACCCTCTTCTGGGAGACCAGAGACGGTCTTCCAAACATATTCCTTTAGATGCAATTTGAGCAGTAGCTGGTATTGTTCTACTAAAAATTGTCTCCTCCCTAAGCAGGGTACACTTTTGGAAAGAGCACTAATTTAAAGCCAAAGAACTGAGGCGTGAATCTCAACTCCGCTACTGTGTGACCTTGGCAAGCATTTATTCAGCACCTACTGTGTTCCAGGCACAGTGCTACATATTAGGGATATAAGTACGGTGAGTGAAAGAAAAACACCTCTTCCCAAGAAGATTCTATTCTAATTGAGGAGATAACAAGTATATCCATAAATGTCCATAGTATAAATATAAAGAGTATCAAGACAAATAAACACGAAGTAGTTAAATGCAAGGTAGTTTGGGAGGGAGGACACTAGCATTTGGAGGATCAAGAAAGATTTTATGGAAAAAGAGGTGCTAGAGCTGCATTTTGAAGGAAGAGGAGAAGATGAAGAAGGCATGAAATCTAGTTATGGGGAATGACTTGTACAAAGGCACAGAGATGAAATGGCCTTTGGGAGGAACAGAGAGAAGACTAGTTTGGATGGAACACAGAGTTTGGAAGGAGGAATAATGACCAATGAGGCTGAAAACATAGGTTGAAGCCAGTCTTTGAAGGACTTTAAAAACTAAAAAGAGGAGCTTATATTTCATCCTAGAGGCAATAAGGAATCCCTAGAGTTGTTTGGGGATAGAAGTTACCTGATCATATATGTGAATAATAATAATAATAATACTGCCTCATATTTCTATAGCATTGTAACATTCACAAAGCACTTTGAAAGTATTATCTCATTTTATGCTCATAACAACCCTGGGAGATAGATATGATTATTATTCCCATAGTATACATGAGGAAAGTGAGGTAGATAGCTATGAAATGAATTCCTCAGGGTTAAAGAGATAGAAGGGGTTGCTAGGAGGTGCAGTGCATAGTACACCAGACCTGGAGTCAGAAACCTCATCTTCCTGAGTTCAGATCTGTCCTCAAACACTTACTACCTATATATATATATTACTAGCTGGCTAGTCTCAACCAGAAATGACAAAGCATTCCAGTGTCTTTGCCAAGAACATCCCAAATGTGATCGTAAACAGCCAGATACAACTAAAAACTGATTGAGAAACAACATAACTAGTAAGTGTCTGAAACAGGATTTGAATTAAGACTTTCTGAATTGAATTCAGGTCTAGCACTTGAGTTATCCACTGAACCACCCACCTGCCTATTGATTTGATTATAAAGAAAATTACTTTGTCAGAATTATATAGGGCAGACTAAAATGGGAAGGGGATTAAAGAAGGGAGACCAATTGGGTAGCCATGGTAATAATTTAAATTAAATAAGAGTCTGAACTAGCCCGAAAGCTGTGTAAACGGAGAAAAGGAGTTGAATAGGAGAGATATTTTCAAGACTGAAACAGCAACGTTTGTTAATCCATTGGATATTTGGGGTGAGGAAGAATGAGGAATCCAGGGAATGCCATGGTTATATATTTGAGAGATTCGAAGGATGGATACCTTTGATAGAAAGAAGGAAATTCAAAAGAAGGAAGCATTATATTTTTTAACCTACCCAGGTTTATGTTTCCTCAGGTGCAAAATGTGAAGCAATATGACCCCTAAGGTCCATTCCAGCTCAAAACATATATGATCCTCGGTCTTACCCTAAAGTTCTAGAAGGTCAGAGGTAGCAGAATCTCACAGGTGGAAGGGCAGCTTCACTAAATAGGAATTCCATCTCGGCATAATAATAATTATTATAGCTCACACTTATGCAGTTACATTTTCTAGCTACATAACCCTGGGCAAATCATTTTATCTCTGCCTGCCATATTTCCTCCTGTGTACAATGGGAATAACAATATTATCTACCCCCCAGGGTTGTTGTAAGGCTAAAATGAGATAATAGTTATAAAGTGCTTTGTGAACCTTAAAGCACAATGCAAATACTAGCTATTATTTTACCAAATGCTTTACACACACATCATCTCACATGATGCTCACAGCAGTCTTATGATATAAGTACTATTGTTATAATGCCCATTTTAAAGATGAGTAAACTGAGATGTATGGAATTTAAATGATATACAAAAGCAATAACTATCAGAAACAGGATAACATTTATTACCTGTGTGACCAGAGGTAGCTTGTTTTAGTGGAAGGAGAACCAGCCTTAAAGCCCAGTAGACTCAATTTCAAATTCTGCCTGTGATATTTATAGACTATATGAACATCCTCATCCTCTAAAGCAGGTGTCGGCAACCTTTTTGGCCGGGAGAGCCATAAACACCACATTTTTTTAAATGTAATTTCATGAGAGCCGTACACTGCTCACAGTGCGTGCTCCTGTAACAGCGGCTGAAAAAAAAATTGACTTTATGGCTCCTGCAGAAAGGAGCCATATCTGGCCCTCAAAAGAGCCAGATATGGCTTGAAAGCCATACATTGCCAACCCCTGCTCTTAAGTCACTCATCTTCTTAGTTCCCTAGACACCTCTCCAAGACTCTTAGTTGCCTGAAAGGTACCAACATGCATTGGCAGAGGGAGTTTCCTCCCCTAGTAGAAAAATCACAAGTCCAGTCATTATCCTAAGGCAAATCACTTTACTTCCCTTGGTTTCTTTATTTGTACAATGAGAAGACTGGTCTAGATAACAACTGAAGTCCCTTCAAGCTCTATATCTATGAGTCTTATGAATTTGTCAGAGGAAGTGAATATAGTGCTGGATTTGGAGAAATCTTAAAGGTGTCCCATGTCAGGGATTTCACTTTTAACCTGGCATAGTTCTCATTCTTCTTTGGAGCAACTGATTTCTTGAAGTTTTTTCTTTGTTCAAATATGAAATCTACCTCTCTGCATCTGCAGCCAGCTTCTCTCAATTCCACCCAAAGGGGAGAAAAAACATGTCTGATGCCTCCTCAACATGGAGGCCCTTTCAGCTATTTAAGACAGCCAAGAACTCCTCACTCCCAAGCTTTCACTTCCCTCATCTGAGTATCTGTGGTGCTCTCATCTCATTCCATAGATCATCCTCTGGCTACAGTCTTCTTCCTGATTATCCTTACATGTAAATATTCCACTGGGTCAAGGCCCTTCCTAAAAGATGGTGCCCTAGTTGAAGCCAGTCCTCCATATGTTGTCTGTTGAATGAAGAAGACAGTAGGATTCTCTCTTCCCTTTTCTCCTGTTTCTGTTAGTGGAGACCAAGATCACTTCAACTTTTTTGGTCTTCATATCATATTGTTACCTCACACTGAGTGTGAAGCCAACTAAAACTCTAATGTGTTTTTTGTATGTCCATGTTGTTTTTCACATATCCTCCACTGGTGCATCTAGTTTTCCAAACCAAAATATAGATTTTTCCATTTATACCTGATAAATTTCTTATTATATGGGGTGCATCATACCATCTCTCAAAAATCTGTGTGATCTGTAGGGGACCACAGTTCTAGAAGTATGGCCAAGAGATTATCTGAACATGGTGTGTTTTCCAGTAGTGAAATTCTCCTTTAACTTTTTTTTAATCTGATAAAGTTCTGGAAGTGCATTGTTCACAAAATGTTAGAGATGAAAAGAACTTTAGAAAAAAATTGCTGGGAAGTAGTATTATAGAACTCAAAACGTCAGAATAGGATGGAATGATAGACCATAGAACCCAGACTGTTAGAACAGGAGTAGAAAGCTTAGAACACAGAATTTCAGAATGTCAGAGGAGAAATGGAATAGAATATCAAAGCTGAAAAATAACCTTCAATTCCATTAAACAAGAAATGATCACATTTACTAAATACCAAACATTGTGTTTGGTGTGTGGAACACAGGAATAAAAATGAAATAATACCTTCCTTCTAAGAGTTTATATTATGCTGGGAAAAAACACATTATCCTAGAAATGATCAAACAAATCAACCATTTTTGAAGATGAGAAAAATGAGACACTTTTTGGATGTCTTCAACTCAAAAATTCTCTGAACTACATGTAATCTAATGCTTTATAAATTACAGAGTACTATGAAATAGTGACTTAGTATCTTTGGAGGTAAATCATTCCAGTGTTGGCCTATTTTGACCTTTAAGAAATTTATCCTTTTAATGAACCCAAATCAGCTCTTTTGTGACTTCCCCTGATTGCTCTTTGTTTGGTTCTCTGTGGCCAAGTGGAGCAAACTTTTTTCCATCTTTCCTATGACAGCCTTCCAGATACCTGAAAGAAGTAATCATGACCATATACAAATCATTTAATCTCTCTATGTCTCTGCTTCCTCATCTATAAAATGAGAAATTGAACTAGATGGCAAGTTCCTCTAAACTCTAAATCCTAGGTTCCACTTTCCCCTATTAAACTTCTTTTCCAGCTTAAAAATTTCTAACATAATTAAAACTAAGAAATAATTAGTCTAATCCCCTCCATTTTCAGATGAGGAAACAGTGGCCCCACTCTTTTTGTTGTTGTTATTTTCCCACTCCACTATTTCCACACAGCTTCTGACATTTTAATTTTTAAATTTTATTAATTTTAATAAGATTTTATATTAGTTATTTATATTATGTAAATTGATTTATTTATTTTAATTTTTTAAACCCTTAACTTCTGTGTATTGGCTCCTAGGTGGAAGAGTGGTAAGGGTGGGCAATGGGGGTCAAGTGACTTGCCCAGGGTCACACAGCTGGGAAGTGTCTGAGGCCAGATTTGAACCTAGGACCTCCTGTCTCTAGGCATGACTCTCAATCCACTGAGCTACCCAGCTGTCCTATTTATTTTAATTTTTAAAAACACTCAGAGTTAAAAAACGATCTCATGCAAATATCTTACAAGACAAAAACTGAAACTCAGAGCAAGAAAGTACCCTGTCCAAATTACTTCCTTCATGTTCTCAGTCATTTTTCCCTCCATACCATATTGCTTCTCAAGAAAAAGCAAAAAGAAAAGAAAAAGTCCATGCTTCAAGCCACAATGCCCATCCCTCTGAGATCATGCTCTCATTGTGCTGAGGAATGTCACGTTCACTTATCTGGATGACTTCCAGGAAGAAATTCAGTTAAGAGCCCATAGGGCTCATTGCCAAGCTTCATTTCCCTATTTCATGGGTTGGTTCTAATTTCTTACCATTATTCTTGTGACTGACAGTAGGGCAGTTATCCAGTAGGGGCCTGCATATTTGGAAGGTTAAGAAGAAAATAAGTGCTTGGCAATGATTACTCAGCCCCAAACTCCTCCTAAGTCCACCCTAGATTTAGATGGAGAACTGCCCTCTCCTTTATTTTGTCTGTCTTTCCAATACCAACATTACAATCTTCTGTTCCTGCTCTCTGGTCTTTTGCCCCCTTGATTATCACCTATCTACCTGCTCTACACTCCCCAGTGAAGGCAGCAACACCATCTTCTACTTTCAGAAAATTGAAATGTTTGATAAGATATTTCTTAGTTTCCCATTAAAATTCTGGAATCTGAGAGCTGTAAGGACCATCAGAGGGCATCAGTTCAATTCAGCTCAATAAACATTTATAAATGCCCACTTTGTGGACAAAAGAAAAATGGTCCCTCACCTCAAAGATGCTCTATTCTATGTTGGGATATATGCAAAATGTGCAAAAAAAAAAAAGGAAATACAAGGTCTTTTGAAGAGAAGTGGGGGGGGGGAAAGTGGAGGGAAATAGGAGAGAGGAGGGAGGAGGGGGGGGGAGAGATAGAATTAGAGATTGAGAAACAGAGAGACAGAGAGAGAAGGGGAGAGAGGGAAAGAGAGAGACAGAGAGAGACACACAGAGACAGAGACAAAGACAGAGATACAGAGAGAGAGAAAGAGAGACCGAGAGAGACAGAGAGAGACAGAGAGAGAGAGAGAGTTTGAGAAACAGGAAATGATGCCTGGACTGAGCCTCCAACACAGATTCTGAGAGGCAGAGGTAAAGAGTCCATTCTAGGCATGGTCATATACTAACATATCTCAGAGTCAAAAGACCTGGGTTTTAATCCAATCTCAGACACTGACTAACTGTTTAAGCCTGGGCTAGTGATTCTCTGATGATTTCTTCAGCTGTATAATGAGGGGAAAAGAGACAAAGTGAAATGCTAAATTCGGTGTACAAATGATTGAAACTAGTTCATGAAACAAGGTAATATGAAGTGATCCAAGAGAATAGTCTGTTATAATTTCTGATTTCCATTGCACATTAAAGTTGTATGAAGTGTTATTCTCATGTCACTATGAGGAATGTCATGTAAAGATGATTTTCCTAGGTGACAAATGAGGAGACAAGCTTTTTTTGAGGTGAAGCGACACACCTGGCATTTGTGTTACAGTTTTTTAAACTGGTGGTCCTCAAAAACAAGAGACTAGATAGTCTAATCCTCTCAGTTTTTAGATAAGAAACTGAAATCCAGAGGAGAAGAGAGATTAACTCAAAAATCACAGAGGAAGTAACCCTGGAAAAAATCATTTCCCTTTTCTCAAGCTCAGATTCCTCATCAAAAAGAGGAAAGTAAAAAATTGCTCCAAATTACTAAGAGAAATAAAAAATTTAAATGTAAGGTTTCACCTTCTACTTAGCAAACTGAGAAATAGCTGGCATTTGTATAACACTTTACATCTATGATTTTCTATCATTACAACAAACCTTGAGAGGTAGCTACTATCTCCTCATTTTAGAATGAGGAAACTGAGGTTGAAAGGCTTTGTCCACTGACACAGAGCTCCTAAGAACCTTTGACAGAATTTGAACTCGGGCCATCAGGATCATCCATTCCCACTACAGCACCTAGATGTTACTACACTAAAGATAACAAACAGCAGGATCAGTCAATATTTGAAGGGTTACAGAAAGACAGGCACATTGGTGCACTTCTGAAGTTGTTGGGGCTGTACTCTTCCTGGATTTCAGTTTGAAATTATGTCAAAAGAATAGCTAAACTGTTCATACCCTTTGGCTCAGGAATCTGGACTTAATAGTGATTAAGCATGTACCCTAAGAAAGTAAAAAACAGAAAGAAACATTACATATATATCATAGCACCCTTCATAGTAGAAAAAAATTAGTAACAAAAAATAGTTGGATATTGAGCAAAAAAACCATAGTATATGAGGATAAATATATGAATATTACTATTGAGTTAGAAATAACAAATACTGAGAATTCCGAGAAATGTGTAAAAATTTGTGTTGACTGATACAAAGTAAAGAATAAAGAAACAAGAGTAAAATAAGCAGAAACAAGAGCAGAAACCATATATTAGAATATATAATTTTTAAAAATCACTAAAAGAAAGTCAAATTCTCAGTAATGGAAACAACAATAACAATGAAGGCCCTAGAAAAGATATATCTTCTTCTTCATGATACAGAGGTGGAAGATTACAAGAAGTAAATATTATACACCTTGTTAGACATAATATGCTAAAAATATTTTGCTTAATAAATTGTTTTACCCACAAAAGAGAGTTAAGGCTTGATCAAGGGGCTGGATGATAACTAAGAAAAAGAGGAAAGGCATCAATATAATGTATGTAAAATAAAATGAGGGGCTTGGTCCAGGTGGTGTCTAAGGTCTCTTTCAGCTCTAAGTCTATGATCCTAAATAACAGAGCTAGGATTTGAATTCAGGACCCAAGATCCATTGTTCTTTATACTACATAAAACTGCTTCATTCAAATCATGAATCTACAACTAATAGTCATCAGGCCATCCACAGTCTTCATAGACAACCAACTCTGTATGTTGTTATTCTTGTTCAGCTAATTTTATGTGGTGTTGTTGTTTCAGTTGTGTCCAACTTTTTAGGACCTCAACTGGGATTTTCTTGGCAAAGATCCTGGAGTAATTTTTTATTTCCTTCTTCAGTATATTTTACAGATAAAGGAACTGAAACAAACAAATTTGTGTGACTTCTCAGGGTCACAAAGCTAATAACTGCCTGGGGCTGGATTTGAATTCAGGTCTTCCTAATTACAGGCTCTTCACTCTCATCACCACGCCATCTAGCTGCCCCAAATCTACATGTGGATAGCTCTAATTTTGAACCTTTTTTCTTCTCCAAAATGAATTTAAGTCTGTCTCTCTGGAACTTTCTATCTAATCCCTCAGTCCTTAGTTGTTATAGTTCTATCCTTTGGGACCAACCAGAATGAGTCAAATCTCTAATTCACTATTCAGCAACTATTATGGCCTCCGAAGTCTTCTTGACAAATTAAACTCCTCCAGGTCATTCAGCTTAACCGTGCATGGCATTAAGCAAGGGACAACTTCCCTGTCTATAACTATGGAAAACAGAAGAAGTGAAACAGGTAAGAACAAAAGGCAGAGAAAAGAGGTCTAAGCTTGATATCAGGAGTCCCAGGTCCTATTCAAAGCTTTGTCAGTAACTATAAAACTGAAAAAAGCACTTTATTTCTCCAACTTCAGTCCCCTCCATTTGGAAAATAGTAGTGTTCTGTCTGTCTCACCTCCATCCAAAGATAAAGACTTAACTTTATAAGTAGTTTATAGGATGTAGAAATGTGATTATTTCCAGAAATTTGAAACTATCTTTTTAAAAAATTAACATATCCAAACATAGTTCATTATAGGGAAACTACAGAAAGGAATATTTCCCTCCAATAGAGGTTTTACACACAGGGAGGAAGAAAAAAATTCACCTGGGGATACAATGAGAAAACAAGTTCTTTAAAGATGGGATGTATATGATGTTTGATATTTGAAACCCTAGACCTAAGCACAGGGCTTTGTACCTACTAGAATGCCTGTACTCCAGATAATAATAATGAGCCTATTATATTAAAGAAAGCTTTCATTAGAAAAATTTTGACTATCTTTTATAAAAATTATAAAAATGCACAAGTAGTTTAAAAATGTAACTTTAATATATTAATGCAGTTTTTGCTGTAATACCAAAGTGCAGTTAGTTTTAATTCATGAGCATGAAATTGAACTCTGCTTTATTCTTTTCTCCCAACCTAGGCCAACCTAGCTATGCACTCCCCTTTCACCATTTTATGACAAAAAAAATGGGGAATACATTGGGAGATTTGGCATACAAGCATGGAGACAAATGCCCAAATTGGAGTAATTTAGCCAAAATCTGGATGTGGCTGCAAGAGGGACTACTAGACTGTCTCAGGGCTGTTGTAGTGGCAGCAAATTTGGCTAAAACTATAGCTAATATAGTTTGGAGAAAAGAGTTAATAGTCTGCGCTGTGCTCACTATAGAGGTCCTCCTTAATTCACATCACACACAGCGCTTTTCAGCTAGCGGCATGACTGGACTTTTGAGCTATCACTTTTGTCTCGGCCAAATATGACTGTAACCCCATACGATCATGTCACCTTGTTGCCAGACTCCCTTGAGGATGCAGGTAACTCTCAAAATCGTATTGCTTTGACTGATGCTGTCCTCACCCCCAGACCAGACTTAGTTGAGATTCCACTCTGTGATGCAGAATTTTCCCTCTACACTAATGGGTCATACCTCCAGAAAAGGGCAGTGGAATTGGTGTCAGGTGACAATGCCATCCTATCTCCAAGCTTGTAGAAGCAGCAAACTTTATCCTAGTCCATCTGCTTAAGCAGAGTGAGAAGCAGCTGCGAGAGTGTGTGAATCATCAAAAGATCAATGAAATTTAACTGTTAGGGAAATATGAAGAAGTTAATAGTATTCAAGCCCAAAGTTATGATCAGCAAAATCTGGCTATTTGAATTAGAAATTATCGGAACTATAATTTATTATTATTTTGATTTTTTTATTACACAGATAGTTGTCAGAATTATCATGAGGCCAAGAGGTGGTGTATACTCAGCATGAACTCTGCTGCTGTCAGGTTGTTATTATCAGAACCACAGAACAGGACCATGGGCCAACTGAGGCCAACCATGTTAGCTCTGAGTAATGGAAAGCACCTGCAGGAATCACATCCCAGGCAATATGACTTTCAATCACCAAAGACTTTGCATCATTAAACAAAACTGACCTGACCCTTTCTTTGATGCCAGACAAATTCTGTCTTGTCTCTAAGAAAATTTTACCATTGTTAACCACTATATTCTCTCCCACTCTTACCATCTTACTAGCACTCAGGAAAACCTATCTCTATTCTTGCCCACATCTAACAACACTATATTCTAGACCGTCCTCTCTTCCAGTGGCTGTACCTTCACTTATACACACCGAGTCTGAAGGAGACAGAATACTTCTTGCTCCCTACTGCAACTTCTAGGTTTTACTTCTACCACCATTGTTCAGCAACTCTCCTCTGTTGAAGTTAACCTCATTAAAATTTTCTGCCCTACCCAGATCATGGTAGCTGTTACATATAAATGACTTCATCATTCTTCTTCCTTTCTCAAAGAGTTCAGCATCTGGCTTATCATCTTAGTCTAATCCCTATCTCCTGTTATGGGCCTGCAACATCATTATTGATGATTCCTCAAATTCTCTACCCTCCTAGTTCTTCATTCTCTTTAAATTCCATGACCTTCTCCTTCACTTCACCAGAGTCCCAAATAGGAATAGTAACACATTGGATCTTATTTCCCACAAGTGTTCTGCTTCCCTGATTAAAAACTCTACTATTCCTCAATTCTTTATCTTTCTATCTTTATACATTATCCTCTATTCTGAAATCCTTTCCCTTTTCTTCTATTGTTATTCCTCCCTTTCCAAAATTCAACCATGAATTATTCCTAACATTTACCTCCCCCATTCCTATTCACATTATAGGAATTAAATTAATTTCCAACACTCCAAGGATTATGTTTTTATTAAGTTTATTAATAATCACTTGAAGTAGAAGGAATAAAAAGGAAATAGAAGTAAAAAAGCCTAATTGTTTATCAAAATTAAGACCACCTGATTAAGTTCTCCTTGCCTGTTTAAAAAGCCCACTCCAACAAAGATAAGACAGTGAGAGGCGGGGCTACACCAAATTTATATCCTGTCTACATCAGTACCTACCATGAGGGTGTGGGGTGCTGAGAATTGTAGTTTTTAGGGTAACAGATTCTAATTACACAACATACTGCAATTCTGAATGTGTAGATATTAAATTCATGTCACACAATATCATTGCAGCAATTATTGATGATTCCTCAAATTCTCTACCCTCCTAGTTCTTCGTTCTCTTTGGTTTCCTAACTCACTCTCCACAAAAGTTTTCTAAATTTCTTCTCTCCTAGAGTCCTCCATATTCTCCTCTCTCATCTTTCTTAGCTGATAATTTCACATCTTTACTGAGAAAACTGATATCATTTCATGCACACTCCTTTTTCTTATACTCTTTTCTTCATCTCAAAACTCCTTGACATCATCTTCCATCTCCTCTTCCATAGAGTCCCAAATAATGAAATGGTCCCTCTTTTTGCTAAGGCCAAACTTCTACTTGCTATTTTTATCCCATTCCTTCACATATCCTCCAGCAAGTTATAACACACACACACACACACACACACACACACACACACCAGAAAGCACATACACATATATGTATATATACACACACGTGTGTATTATATGTGTTTGCATGTGTTTATTATGTGTATAAATACATATAGATTTTGAGAGGGAGGATAGAAAGGCCTGGCATGCTGTAGTCTGTGGGAACATAAAGAGTTATACATGTTTGGATGATTGAACAAAAATAAATATATAAAGACAGATATTTAAGTTTATATTTGGATATATAGTTATATGCTTATTCTTCTTCCATTAGAAAACAAACTCCTTGTAAGTGGGAATTTTTTTCATTCACTGTTTGAATACCCAACACTTAGCACAGTGTCTGGCATACAGTAATTACTTAATAAATGCTTGCTGATTTGATTTGACTCTATATTCCTTTCCAGGCTAGACACTTGCCTCTCTTCCCAGATTTTCTCTACAGTGCTCCAAAAACCCCTCTACTCTAGAATTTTTATATGGGGTGTGGGCTTTCCCTAGACAACTCAAAATCCCAAAGGTGTCCCTGGTCAGAAAGTACATAAAAAATTCATTTTCCTTACATTCCTGCAGTGCTGAGGGAAGGTGACTAAGAGCTGAGAGGAATATCATCTCTGGTCTCTCCCCTCATTCTCAATGAACATAGATAGGCACCTCCCAGCTTGCTTCTAATATGCATTTGTTTTGAGCTGTAAAGGAATATAATGGCAGCCATGTTGGGTCAAAAGTGATAGGCAGTTACCTGCTTAGAATGCAGAATGGATTGAGGTGGTGTGAGCTTGGTGTGAGCCTGACATGAGCCAGGGCACTTGAAATTTGCCTATAAAAGGAATAGACATGAACCCATCTTGGTCTCAGTTTAGAGATATTTGGGCAAGGGTGGTGAAGGACTTGGGCATAGCTTATTCTATCTTTACTCACAAATCAACTCCAGCTTAAAGACTGTTTCAACTAACTATTAGCCTCAGTTCTCTGATTTATTATTAAGAAGAAGATCTACAAAGAAATCCATAATCAGCATGGTCAAACCTTGATTTAGGGCTGGGCCAATCAGGCCTAGCCAGGCTGTCAGCCAATCAAGATCCTTAATCAATAATAATCAATTGAAGATTCAACAATGAGCTATTCAACTTAGATTTACTTGGGAAATCCAAAGTCCCACTTTCCATCTTTACCCAGTTCACCTTTCCCTAAACTCTTCAACAATTAAGCCATCTTTTAAGAAGCTACTTGCCTGTGAATTCTCAAGAGTCCAAGGGGAAGCTTCAGTTGGCAAAGTCCTGTGACAGCCAGGAGAGGGGTTTTACTTTCAATATTCCTTCAACCAACAGTTAAGAACAAATCTGCAGTCAGAACAAGTCGATTAATTAATTAGTCTTAATAGACCAAACATCCAGGGCTATTGAATATCAAGCTAAGGAATATAGTCAGCGCCATCAACTTACTAGGGCTTCAGTTAGGACAAGGGTCAACTATGTTCCCCAATCAGCTGACTCCTTAGTTTAGGCTGTTAGCCCTGGGTTACTGTTCTATTATATTGGTATTGGAGCAAAAAGATTCCACACATTCTCTTTTAGCACCAGTTGTATTTGGGTTGACCTTTTGGGATCACTACTATATCTAGGTGTCTCATTAGGATCTCTCAGTAATCTCCAATTAATTCCACATCAACTACCAAGACTTACATAACAGAGCTCAGACATCTAACCATCCCTTAAACTGGACAGGTTCACCCCCTTTTGGCTTTGAGGAATAGGACATAACCACATGACCCATCTTGGGTCCTAGAGTCCACCATCTTCCCATCTCCAGTCACATAAACCCTGTTGTCAGGAGGGTATAAGTATTCTTCTGGGAAGCAGTATTCCACCTATTCCTGCCTCCCAGCCAACTCAACTCAATAATGTAGCTTGTATTCAATTTAATAAAACTCTTTTATTTTTAAGCTAATTGCAGGAGCCTTATCATTCATGAAGAAGGTGTCCCTTCTGGACCATATTTTCCTAATTAGTTCTCCCACATCAAGTTCATTTCAGCCTGAATTTTACACATTGGAAATTTCATCTATTTCTGCATCTCCTTTCTCTGATTAACTGGTAATTTTCATTTTAAGGAGTACATCTAGACCACTCATATCATTTTTCCATTCCAGGATGTACTCCTGACTCCTCCTGGACTTTCTCTATAATATTCCCCCCTATCTTTTGTACCAAATATCTTCTCTTCATGCCCCTTTTCCATGGTGACTTTTATATTTTGTCTTCTCATATTAGAATGTAAGCTCCTTGAAGACATGAACTGCCTTTCTCATTGTATTTGTATTCTAACCACTTAGCACAGAGCCATACTAAAGTGAGGAGGTGGGAAGAGATAGGGAACAGAAATGTCACTAGCAGTATAAGACTTAGTCTCTGGCCTCCAAGGGCTCACAAATAAGTTAAGTTCATAGACACTAATAAACTAATAATCTATAAAAAATGATTTGCTCTAATGATGTTTCAACATGGAAAAACATAGAACCACCAAAGTAGTTACAAAGAACAAGCATTTAATCAGGACAAGAGAAACAGAGTTATAGTCACCACACAGAGTCATGTGCACTCAAAACAATACCACCACACCAGGCTGGGCTCTGAGACTCTGAAAATAATGTCTCTGGGAAAATGTACCACAAATGGGAATGTCCATTATGGGAATTCCTTATGGGAATTTCCATCAACTAAAGAACTTGGGGTCTTATAAATATTTAGGGAGTACAATATAGGAAAAGAAGGACAACTGACCAGTTCTATAAGGTCTTGGGAATGAGGTTGTAGCCTGAGGCTAGGGTACCTAGGAGAGGCCCAAATACAAATAAGAGAAAGTAAGAAACCAAAAAGGGTACTTGAGACTTAAGTATTCTCCTAGGTAGTTTAACCCCTGGTTGGAATCCTCCCTACCCATGCAAGCCAATCAGCTGTCCTTCCTTTCCTTTATCCCCAAAGTGTATATAAGACCCCATGTTCTTTAGTTTCTTGGAAATTCTCATGATGAACATTCCCATTCATGGTGTATTTTCCTGAAGTCCCAGAGCTTGGTTCTGTATGGTGTATGTTTATGACTTTGAGTAGTGGCCATAAGAATTGTCTCCCTTGTCCTGATTAAAGATTTGTTCTTTGTAACTACTTTAGTGGTTCTGTGTTTTTCCAGGTTGACACTAGTGTCTAAAGTTCTTTCCAGCTCTGATGTTTTCTGATCCATTTTCTAATATTTCTTTCTTTTAAAAATTATTTATTTAGATGTTTGTTTCTTACATTAGAATTTCCATTGTTGATTCAGTTTCCTAGATCCAAAAGTCCTTCCTAGCACTGACTATAAATATTCTACAAACTAAGGCCCCATCTAGTCCTGATAGTCTGTGTTCTAGTCTGATTCTGCACCCTGAGTCTATCACTTCTCTACTGGGAGAGAGGCATTATATTTCATCATGAACCTTCTTGAATTGTGATTAACAGATGAGGATACCAAGGGTCAGAGAAATGGAACAATCTGACGAAGCTCAAACATGAAGTCAGAAATAGATGTGGATTGTTAAAAAGAACTAAAGGGGAGATATCTTTGTGTATATCCCCTCTTACTATTATTGTCTCCCTATAGATCTTCCTTCTAGATATTAGAGGATGGCTGGTATGTAGATCTTAGGGATAGTATGGATAAAGGAGAGATCAGGGACCCAAGGCCTAAGCCAGCTGTTATTGGTGAAGAAGGAACATCCACTCCTCTCACAGTAGCTGCTGCTGTACTCTATCCCTCTTCTCCCTGACAGGTTTGTCTGTTTAAACCTGTCAGTGACTTCTTTCTAAAAGTTGGCCAGGTGGGGACCTCTTGAGAGGTTAGGTATATGGTTAACCTCTCTAGGCCCAACCTGAGGTTGGATTAATTGTTAATAGGCTACTGACTGGCTTTGGAAATGATTGATATCTAAGGGCATATTAGTTCTCCCTTCCCAAGGGCTGTGATAGAATAACTACTCTGGAAGGTACTTGTTGTTGAATCACTGTATTATCTGTTGATGGGGAAAGGATAACTAGGTAATAGTGTTGAGGATTGGGAACCCTATTGCTATAATTTGGCTACTAAGCTAATTGTTGATCAGGACTGGAGATTGCTAGGTTGGTAGAGACTTGAGGTATTCACCCTCTCACTATTCCTGACCTGACCAGGCCACAGCCAAGTCAGAGAATAGGGAAGGCTATTGATGTAGATGTGGATTGATGATCTGTATATTCTCTCAGCTCTACTACCAATAGTATTGATGGTTCATCAGCTCTCAGTCAAGCACAGGATACAGGTTTGGATCTGGTCTACCCTTTTTCTTCTTCTACCACCCTTCATCCTTCACCTCCCTGTCCCAGTTCTTGCTCCAAGAGATGTTTGCTCAAGTCTCAGCTTTGAGTTTTGAGTCTTCGAATTGTAATTCCTAAGGGGTATTTATAGGGTGAGGTCAACCAACATTTGCCCCTGGCTCACAGCACCTGGGAACATTCCGAATGCCATCCCTGACAGTCAAGGTGGCATTCAACTTATCCCAGATAATGATTGTAACAGGATTCAAACTCCTATCTTCTGACTTCCATTCTAGTATCTTCCCATTGCTCTACAAAGGAAAGACAGGATGAAAACAAAGAAAACATATTTATTGAAATTGAAACAAAATTTAAGAAATTTCTTTTCATAATGTATTTTGTGAAGATCAAATAACATAACATGTTGGGGTTTTTTTGCACAATTGTTTTTTGACATATACCCATATATTAAATGATAACTCATATTAGGGCAGACTATTTGCTTGTGTATTCTAGGAGGACATTGAACATATCTTCATTCAACAACATTAAATGGTAAAAAAAAATGAAAAAAGCACAGTCACTACTTTTAAAAACCACACACACTATCAGAAAGGTTGAGGGTGAGGAAAAAAAATTTCATGTATTTTAGCCAAGCATTATATCTCTCTGACTCACCCCAATCACTTATGTAATTTTGGACTTCTTAATAACCTTTCTGGGCCTCAGTAGTCTTAGCTGAAAAGTAAAGGACTTGAAATAAATGACTTTTAAGGTTCCTTTGAAATCTGCTCCTATGAACTGAATTGAGCTGTGAGACTTTTAGAGACTACCTCTTCCCTGAAGACAGGAGATCAAGAATGAGGAGAAAAGATAAGGAAAAGTTGAGGGTGGAAAGAGGGAAACAAAGAAACATCCTTCCTAAGAGGTAGGTGGGTACTCCTTGAGGGGGCCTGAATGGAGCCTTCATCAGTTTCCAGAAGGCTTTCCAGGGTGTCTTGGCAAACATAAGACACTTGGCACACATTTTAACTCTCTTTTTATTATCTTGAAGCAAACAAAAAGCCTGTGTTTGCAGACACTTGAGCCAAGTTCAACAAAACACAAGTCTGGAACTGCCTTCAGGGCTGCAGGCTGAACTGAGCCAGCAGCCTGGGCACTCCAACTGTGAGATGCTTCTGTTGGCAGCTTTGTTTCTGCAAGGGTGAGTGTTTTGGCCCAGTCTCCAGCTCCATTTATGCTTCCCTCTTGACAAAATTAACTGTGGTTACTGCTCCCTCCCACCATTCCCTGGCATATTCCCAATTTTTTGGCATTTTGATAACTTCATTTCCTTAAGTAAGAGAGGAGGAAATATCCACAGAGAGATACAGTAAGTAACCTGGGCAAACAAGACCTCTGCCCTTCAGGATCTTCTAGCCAAATGGCCAAGGGTTCTCTAAGGAGGGGTTGACTCACATCTTACATGTTCCCCATGCTCTCTCTCAAGTCAGTAAGGAAGTGACCAGAGAGTCATCAGCTGCCATATAAGACCATGGACTCCTCTGGCGGTCTGGTGAAGCCTATGGACCCCCTTCTCAGAAATGTTTTCAAATGCATAAAATAAAATATGTAGACTTAACAAAGAAAATCAATTATATTTAAATGTTATTATCAAATATAGTTAAAGTTATTTTTAAAAAACACAGTTCATAGGCCCCAGATTAAGAATACAAATCATAAAGAGATATAATGGTCTAAAAACAAAAATGGAGAAGGTTTCCTGAATCATTAATCAGGAAGAAGATTCAGAGTTAGATGCAGACTGAAAGCTCATTAGTCAAAACCACCCATTTTATGAATGAAATAGAGCTACTGAGATGGAGACTTATCCAAGTTTAAATAAAAGCAGAGTCCAATATTTAAATCTAGGTTTTTCCAAACTTCAAATTCTGTTACTCTTTCCCTTTGCCTTACTGGGTATAGGCCAAGAGTTTATAGAATCAGAATCAAGGCCAATAAAATTGGAATTCAGCTTATCAGGTGTCAGGAATTTATTAGGGCAGAGGAAGACTGAGAGGAAACAGAATATGAGGAGAAGAGACATAGGCAGGGAGAGATAAACCAACACAATCTGGAGATAACTGTGTGATAGCATAGAAATCATACAGTCCAACCCATTCATTTTATGTAGGAGAAAATAGAAACCTAGAAAGGGAAGATGACTTGTCTAATGTCACACATGGAAAATAAGTGGAAAATCTAAAGCTAGAGAGCTCAGGTCTTTGATTCCTCATCCCAGAGCTCTTTATTTTCCTTCTTTCCTGAAAGAATATCTTTATTGTTTGGTCATAGAAAATAAACTAGGTCTGGAGCAAGAGCAAACTTTAGCTATGTGTTTTAAAATTTGATGTGGGCACTTCCTGGAAGGATACCATCCTCTTGTGGGAGAGAGCTTTAAGGTAAAATCCTGGATTTGGACAGGTTGCCCTTGTCAAGAATAGCAGACTCCCAATAGCTAGCTTAAAAACAAAAGAGATTTATTAATTTTAATGTAAGTTAAATGTTGAAGTCAAATTGGATGGCTGAGGGAGGCAGAGCGGGTGGAATACTACATCCCAGAGGAGATGTGTCCTAGGTTTTTTATACCCTTTTTGCAACAGGGCCTACATGTCTAGAAATAGGATGATGATGGCATGCTACTGGGTCTCTGGAACCCAAGATGGGTCATGTGATTAAGTCCTATGCCTCAAAGTCAAAAAGGGATGAACTGCTCAGTTTAGAGGATAATCAGATATTTGGGATATAAAAGAGATGTTTATCAGGAGCAAGCTGGGAGATGCCTATCTGGGCTCATCAAGAATGAGGGGAGAAGGGGGCAGCTGGGTACCTCAGTGGATTGAGAGCCAGACCTAGAGATGGGAGGTCCTAGGTTCAAATCTGGCCTTAGACACTTCCCAGCTGTGTGACCCTGGGCAAGTCACTTGACCCTCATTGCCTACCCTTACCATTCTTCTGCCTTGGAGCCAATACACAGTATTGACTCCAAGACTGAAGGTAAGGGTTTAAAAAAAAAAAAAAAAGAATGAGGGGAGAGGCCAGAGGGGATCTTCTGCTTAGCTCAAAGTCACCTTCCCTAGCACTGCAGGAATGCAAGGAAAAATTAGTCTTTTATGTACTCTTTGACTAGGACACAATCTGGGGTTTGGGGGTGTCTAGGGCAAGCCTGTACTTCCATATCACTCTGAATGTAAAGCAAGAAAAGTAGGCAAAATGATTGCTTCCTGAACATGAAAATATGAATGTTTTCCCAATGAGTTCTTTCAACTTAGACGATGAATGGATCCACTTGGAAATTTTAGGGGAAAAAAAGGATAAAGTGAAAGTAGGAGGAATTCATTGATTACTGCCAAAAAGAAATGCCAAATTAAAAACACAGAAATATTATAGTCTAAAATCTAAAATGTTTATGTCAAGGAAAAAATACCCTACAGGCAAAGATAGGATTTTAAGTCCCAAAAAATCAGCCAGAATCCCAAAGAATACTAGGCGGTAAATATTATAAGGGTTAGAAAAGTCTTAGAATACAACATTCTAAAACAATAGGGTAAAATTCAAATAGAAATGGATCCCTGGCAGCATGTTGATTTAGAAAATGGCAAATTAACATATCTTTGTTTAATTTACTTTATTTTGTTAAATAATTTCTACTTACATTTTGATCTGGTTTGAGTGTTTTAAGTCACACTAGAACCCAGTAGCAGCAAGGTTAACACCTCTCTTTCAAAATGTAAAAGGTAAAAGCTTCCAACAAAGATTAATCTATCCTGAAAAAAGCACATTAAAATAAAAGTATAGAAAGGTATTTTAAATATTGGGGCAAGAGATGGGAAGAGGAGGAGAAATTTACCTTTTGGATTTTTAAACATTTCTGAAAATATTTGAGTTAAGGAATTTTGAAATCCAAATAGGAATCAATAGAAATCTAGAAATTTGAAATATACTTAAGCAAATGAAGAGTACTACATAAAACTGCAGCATTCACATTAAAATAGAAGACAAAGAGATGTGTTCCTTTGTAATTTCACTCTCTCCAAGGGCCACAGAAGGAATTAAGAAAGAAAAACATAGGACATGGATGTGGTTGGTTTGGTTTGGGTTTTTTTTTTGTTTTAAGAAGAAAACAAAGGAAAGAAAAAAGTAATAGGAAAGAAATGAAGAAGAGGTAAAACTACTTCTTTCAAATGGGAAATACAGGAAGAGTATATTAATGTAGCGAAAGGTATAGAGGTCACAGGAACATCATACATTTTATTCAAGTGTATCAGACAAAAGAGTTGAATACAAACACACACACACACTCACACACACACACACACACACACACACACACAGAAAGAGTTTGGTATAGAATGTTATATTCTATAGTGAATCAGGTGGGCAAAGGAATAGAGAAAGAGGCTTAGAAGTGTCAAGCAGCTACCTTTCAAGGTTTCTGGCCCCACAAACTGGAACTGGACTGAATGAGAGAGAGACACCAAGAACCAGAGGGAGAAGCATAGACATCATGTTTACTGTATTTTTTCTCAGCAGAACAGCATGCATGTGGGAACTCCTCCCTTAAGGAAGAAGCCCACCAGTTATAGGCCAACAAGCTTATTGTTCAAAGACCACCATAGCTCAGGGAAAAGGGTATGACACTGAATTCCTGGAGTGAGCTTGGGGTCCCTAGAAAAAGGCTGATAACCCGTGTTTTATCTGGAAGATTTCTGAGGTTATTCCTAGTCAAGAATAGATTGCTTTATCTGGAAAAATCACTAAAGCTGCTCCTAGTCCAGATTAAATTGGAATAGTCCAGTCAGGATTCAATTAGTGGTCCTGATTCTCAAATTTAGTTTACAGTCACAAAAGCATTATTGTTACCTCAAAATTCCACCAGAAACCCTTGGAAAGAAGGGAGGCTTAAACAAATCCAAATAATTATAGTCAGTACTTCTTTTGTTTTCACAAAAGGAAGAAATCATCACAAGCAAAATTAACTTCAATATCAGAAGGCAGGAAAGGAGAGACAAGACAACAGAGCAAAGAAAAAATGCTCCCCTTCACAGAACACACTTTCAAACATGTCTAGAGAATGGACCAAACCAAATTCTGAAGGAAAAATCCAGAAAAAGTCACAGTGAGCCATTTGCTCAGCCCAGCTGGCATAAGGCAACAGGCAAAGAAGACTAGGGACAAAGTAAGGCCAGGAGATGACACTTCAACACTCATGGAAAGGCTATACATCACAGGAAGGGGATATCTCAGTCCTATACAGAAGCACCATCAAGTTACTACTGGGTGACTACAACAGGGAAAGGTACAAATTGGTAGCTTTATTGTCCACTACCCAATTCTAGGTCACAGATCCAGGGCACCAGGGTATCATTCCCAAACCAAGAAACCTTGGATGGTGTACTAAGAAAAGAGTAAGATTATAAGGCAGCAGGAGCAATGATATGACTTAACTTCAAGCTCAGAGGAAAGTCCAACATCTATCCCAGCTGGAAAAAGAATAATAAGCCCAGTCCAAAGAAGAGTCTACAGTTCTGCCACTTTGAACCAAGAGTTTTCCAGATGGCAGATAGGGGAAGAGTCTAGCAGTATTCTACTGCTGTGTAGACCTCAGATTGAGAAAGGGAGAATAAAACAATCAGACTTTGCCTTGGTTCAGACCACTGAAACATCGTAGGTCTCCAGCATGTCTGAGAAACTGGAATAACACAACATGAAATACTCCAAGAAAACAGCAATTAATCAACCCAGACCTTCCCTTCAGAAGTGCTACATGGATCATCCCTAATATCAAGACAGAAGTCAGGAAGTAGACTTGGAAGAATGGGCAAGCAAACAAACAAAAAAAAAAGCCTATCATAATGAGATATTTTGGTGGTAGGGAAACTCAAGAAATAAAGACTGAAAAAAAAAGAATGGTTTCAAAATATCTACAGACAATGCCTCAGAGAAAAACAAATTTTGAGCATAAACTTAACTAAAATTCCTGGAAGGGATGAAGCAGGAATTGTTTTTAAGGATTAAAAACAATTTTTAAAAATAAATGGAATGAAGGCACATGAGAATAAAATGAAAAAGAAATGAGAGCCTTTGAAGAAAGAATTGGCACCCATGTAACTATCAATAATGTGTAAATAAGTCTTGACTGACCACACATAATAAAACCAGTGGAAATGCGAATTAGCTACAGCGGAGGGGGGCGGGGGGTTGAGGGGATAAAGGGGAAAGTAAAAACATGACTTATGTAACCATGGAAAATTTTTCTAAAAATAAAAAATTATTAAAAAAAAGAAAGAATTGGAAAAGGAATAAACAGATTGGCAAAAGAAATACAAAATCTTGATCAAGAATCAATCAAGCACCCTGAAAATTAGAATGGACCAAATAGAAACTAATGAATTCTTGAAGCAACAAGAAATATTAAAGCAAAGAATAAACAGATTCAAATAAATAGAAGAGGCCCTCTAAATGCTTTCCTTCTATATGGATGTCTTAAGCGAGTCAAAGAAGAAAAAAAGGAAAAGGGAATATGTTAGGGTAGAAAATAGAAAGAAGAGGATAGGACTTGCTAGTTCTCATAATTGAGGTCCATGAAAAGAAGGACGTACAGACACTGAAGAATGAATTGATGAAGGGAGTAGGGAGAGTAGGTATTACATAAGCCTCATTTGAACCAGATTCTAAAGATTTGAGCTGTCTCCCTCCCTCTCTTCTCCCTCTCCATCTTTCCCTCTCTCTGTTTCTCTCCCCCTCTAACACACATACTCATATGCTCATACACCCATGTTTAGTGTAGAAAAACAATAAGTTCAAAATGGAAGCATACTAGCATAAAGGAGGGAAATTAAGAAAGAGTAGAAATGAAAGGAGAAAATAAGGAAACGTTATAGTATAATATTCCTATATTATACAAGGAAAACAAATTTCAGAGGGTGGGTTGTAAAGAGGGGGATTAAAATAAAAAGTTTAAGAACCAATGACCAGGATCTAGGAAAGGGGAAGAATGGAGGAACAGCAGAGGGGAAGGACTTCAGTTCAATTATGGATCAGTTATATTGATGACACTTTACTTCCTTCATCTTTCTGAAAAGGAGTAGAGGACACAGAGACAAAAAGTATAAAAGGATAGCCCTTAAGTACATAAATGATAAATGAATTAAGTCTGGAGAAAATTGTAGTCAAGCTACAATAACTGAAGACACCAATGTATCACCTTTCAGTACTAGTCAAATCTAAACAATAACCAAAAAACTAAATAAGAAAGAAATTAAGAATCCAAATACTATTGACTTAATTTGATATTACAGTACTCTTTTCATCCGATGTATTATCTTTTCAGCAAGGACAAAGACCTAAATGAAGATTTAGAATTGACTAAAGTTCCTCCTCTTTGACTTCCTCAGTCATGGTTCTAAAGTTTGTCACCTCCAAGTAGTAAGCAGGAAAAAGATAGACCCTCTAGATTTCTTCAAAATTTCCAACCTGCTTTTGGACTTCTCTGGAACTTTGCATCATGCCTTCCTCACCCAGGAAACTCATCACTGGGAAATCTCATTGTCCTGCACAATTGATTCTGCCTAGGAACAACTAGTGTGTGAAGGAAATTTACCCTTTGCCTTTTTGGGGTCTTACAGGTGACATCATCTCCTGTCAACTGCCTCCATATGTGGCATCAGCCTGAACTTGACCCTGAAGGCTAGGACAGAAGCTGGGGAGCCAACAGGTTATAAAAAGGATTAAGCAAGAAGGTTGATTTCTCTGTTTCTAGTCCTCTGCCTACAAATTTCTCTGCCAGGGTCTGCTAGAGGAGCACCTGGAAAAGCTAGATTAGGGCCCCTTTTCTATCTCTCTCTCATCTTCTACCTATCCAAATAATACTAATAAATTTTATTAGAATCTAAGGACCAACTCCTATTTTAACCAAAACACTAAGTAGCACAATGTATAGAGCACTAAATCTGAGGTTGGGAGGACCTGGGTTCAAATCTAGTTTCAGACATTTCCTAGCCATGTAATCTTGGGTGAGTCATTTAATCCCAGCTGCCCAGCCCTTATTGCTCTTCTGCTTTGGAACCAATCCTGCTTTTCCCTGATACTTCTTGGACCACATACAACTATAACCTTTCCATAACCACCACTGGTGGTTCTAGGGATGTCAGTTGAGACAATGTACAGGTTTCTTACCCTCCCTACTTTGGCCTCATAGACAAAGCTCCATTCTCAGCTCTTCCACAGCTCTCCAGTTTGTTCATCCCTCGTTAAAAAGTCTCCTGTGCCAGTAAGAAGTGGGATCAAGCTCATGAGTAGCTGTTAGAACTTCCAACTTGGCTAAGATAGGAAAACATGGAAGGAGGGAGAAAAAGAAGGGAGGGAGGGTGGGAGGGAAGGAGAGAGAAAAAGGAGGAAAGGGAAAGAGAAGGGAACAGAAGAGAAAGAAAAGGAAAGGGAAATCTATGATACTATGCCTAGACAGGGAAGGAATAGTAGATATAGTAGATATACAGTTGGTCTTCTAGCCAAGAAGACCTAGGTTAAAGTTTTGCCTTTGACCCCCTAATGCTACATGATCTTGGGTCACATTATTTTATCTCTCAGTGCTCTCTGTCAAGGGCACTTAACCTGTTTCGTGTCATGGACTTCTTTCCATTGAAGCCTATAGATCGCTTCTCAGAATAATGATTTTAGATAATTAAAGGAAATGTTACATTTCAGTTAGAGATTAGTGAAAATGAAGATATGAGTTTTTTTCTCATCCAAATTCATGAACCTCTTGAAATCTAACTATGGACTCTGGATTAAGAATCCTTACTCTAGGCAATTATCATGCACTAAGTTTTAGAGAAGATGGCCCATTTGAATTGATAGGAAATCCTAATCCTGCAGTTCCACATAGCAATAACATCCCAGGTCTATTTCCTATTCTCCATATGTAGTTAACTATCTAGTTCCTTTTTATTCAATAACCATTGTCTTGCCATAAAAATAGCTATGAAACAGCCCCTGTACTCATGGAGTTTACAAAGTAATGGGAGGAAAACCATGTAACAAAGTTGATGTGATACCAAAAAGAGTGAAAAAGGGACTAAATTTCTTATCTTATTATTAATCATATATATTTATATATATATATATATGTACATATATATATATTTATAGGTGCAAAGTTCAGTAAAAAAATGAGAAAGAACAGTTTACCTAGGTAATGCTGTAGATGGAGTACTAAGTCTTGAGGAAGGAAGGCCTGAGTTCAGATCAACTTCAGACACTTACTAGCTGTATAACTTGTATAACCTTATAGCTATATAACCCTGGGCAAGTCACTTAGTTCCTGTCTATCTTAGTTTCCCCAACTGTAAATTGGGGATCATAATAGCACCTACTTTGGAGGATTGTTATGAGGGTCAAATCAAATAAGATAGTATTTGTAAAGCAGAGTACTTGGTACATAGTAGGTGCTTAATAAATGCTTGTTTTCTCCCAACCTCTAAGGATGACAGAGATCAGAGAAGAGGTGGCAGCTGAGCTGGGTCTTGACGAGAAGAAAGGACTTCAACACTCTAAAACAGGAATGAAGGTAGTGAAGGCACAGAGACAGAAAAGTGTAGAATGACCATAAGAGACAGAAAACAATCCTGTTTGTTTGGAATAAGAGATACAAAAAGCAGAATAACGAGAGAAAAGGCTGAATTGGAAAATCAGAGCCAGATTGGGCAGGGGTACAAAACACTCTATAAAAAGCCCCATAGAAAGGTGTTCCCAAGGCAGCTCTTTCTGTTCCAGTAGCAGTCTTGGAACTCAGTCAAGCTGACAAAATGCCTGAAGTTTTATTGAGTGTGTTTAAACTCACCCATGAGCAAGCTTAAAGCATAGCATGAGACACCTGGTTTAAAAGGAGAGCAAAGGAAGGGGATAGAGAAGAGGAGTCCAAGGCAAAAGTTAACACTGATTCTTTATCTCTGGAAGGGGAGGTAACTAGCCTTTGGGCCATAGCAGGAGGAGGAAAGTGGTCACTGAAGTTCCTGAGAAAGGCTACCTCAGACTTAAGCATCCAAAATATGCTGAGCTCTCATTGTTCTTCCTGGTCAATAAGTGAGAATGCCAATGTCTATAATATATTCTATTATAAGGCAAGCTTCTTATCTTTACATGGTAGCCATGGTTTTTTGTAAAGATCAGAAAACAATATTTGTTGCTTTGCTTTGGATGTCACAGGCCATTTGGCTAGCCACGAATCAGTAAATTTCTGATCTCTAACTCTAACTGCATTATCAAGAACAGAGCTCTTGTCAGAAGACTGTGGTTTACAAGGTATTTACTCAAGACCACAGAATCAGGGAGGTAAGCAGGGAAAGGGAGAGATATAATAACAGGTGTGTCGTTTCCTTAAAACATTCTGTCACCAAACAATTTAAGCTACATTTTGAAATAATAAATGAGATCTTTGCTAGGAGGTTGTGATTGATCTAGTCAGGCAGGCAGAAAGTTGGATTTTACAGGATAAAAAAGATACTATGTGCATAGGAATTGATGTGATCAAAGACAGAGAAGCAGGATGGCACAGGGAGGATTGTGATGGCAAAGAAAGACCCATGTTGTATTTTTTTTAATTCTTTTGTTGCTGGTCAGTCCTGTCCAATTCCTCATGACCCCATTTTGGGGATTTTCTTGGTAAAGATATTGGAATGGTTGGGCATTTTCTTCTGTAGCTCATTTCCTCATTAGGAAACTGAGGCAAACAAGGTTAAGTGACTTCTTCAAGGTCACACAGGTAATGTTTGAAGCCAGATGTGAACTCACAAAGATGAATCTTCCTGATTCTAGGCCTGGCACTCTACCTACTGTACTACCTAGTTGCCTCAAGAAAATTTCTGTTTCTATAACGTTTCAAGGTATATAAAACTCTTTCATCAAAAAGGTCTAGATACCATTCCAATCAAACTACTAAAAAAATATTTTATAGAACTAGAAAAAAGAATAACAAAATTCATCTGGAAGAACAAAAAAACAAGAATATCAAGGAAACTAGTAAAAATAATGTGAAGAAAGGTGTATTACGCCTTTATTACACCTTTGTAATACAAACTGTATTACAAAGTAATAATTGTCGAAACAATCTGGTACTGGCTAAGAAATAGAATGGAAAATCAGTGGAGTAGATTAGACACACAATATACAAGTATAAATGACTTTAGCAATCTAGTGTTTGATAAATCCAAAGAATCCATACTTTTGGAATAAGAACTCACTATTTAACAAAAACTGCTGGGAAAATTGGAAAATGGTATGGCAAAAGCTAGATATAGACCAATATCTTATACCCTATACCAAGATAAGGTCAAAATGGATATATGATTTAGATGTAAAGAATGATACAAAATCAAAAGTATCAATAAGCACATGAGAAAGTGTTCTAAATCTCTAATAATTAGAGAAATGCAAATCAAAACAACTCTGAGGTATCACCTCACACCTAGCAGATTGGCCAAAATGAAAGAAGGGGAGAATAATGAATGCTGGAGGGGATGTGGCAAAACTTGGACATTAATGCATTGCTGGTAGAGTTGTGAACTGGCACAACTATTCTGGATAGCAATTTGGAACTATGCTTAAAGGGCTATAAAAGAATGCCTGCTCTTTGATCCAGCCATACCATTGTTGGGTTTGTACCCCAAAGAGATCATAAACAGACATATGAAAATATTTATAGCTGTGCTTTTTGTGGTGGCAAAAAACTGGAAAATGAGGGTATGCCCTTCAATTGGGGAATGGTTGAACAAATTGGGGTATATGCTGGTGATGGAATACTATTGTGCTCAAAGGAATAATAAACTGGAGGAATTCCATGTGAACTGGAAAGACCTCCAGGAATTGATGCAGAGCGAAAGGAGCAGAGCCAGAAGAACATTGTACGCAGAGACCAATACACTGTGGTAAAATCGAATGTAATGGACTTCTGTACTAGCAGCAATGCAGTGACCCAGGACAATTCTGAGGGATTTATGGTAAAGAACGCTACCCACATCCAGAGGAAGGACTGCAGGAGAGGAAACATATAAGAAAAACAACTGCTTGAGCGCATGGGTCGGGGTGGACATGATTGGGGATGTAGACTCAAAACTACCACACCAATGCAACTCTCAACAATTTGGAAATAGGTCTTGATCGATGACACATGTTAAAACCAGTGGAAATACGCATCGGCAATGGGGGGAAGGGGGGAGTCGGGGGAGTGGTGAAGGGGAAAGTAAGAGCATGAATTATGTAACCATGTTAACTTTTCAAAAAAATAAATATTAATGAATGTTAAAAAAAAAGAATGATACCATAAGTAAATTAGAGAAAAAAAAGAATAGTTTACCTAGCAGATCTTTGAAGAAATTAGTCATGTATGACCAAACAAGAGACAGAGAGTATTACACAATGTAAAATGAATAACTTTGATTACATTAAATTTAAAAGCTCGTGTACCAACAAAACTAATGTAACCAAGATTAGAAAGGAAACAACAAACTGGGAAAAATTTATGACAAATTTCTCTAATGAAGGTCTAATTTCTCAAATTTACAGAGAACTAAGTCAAATTTATAAGAATACAAACCATTCCCCAATTGACAAATGGTTAAAGGATGTGAACAAGCAATTTTCAGACGAAGAAATCAAAGTTATCAATAATCATATGAAAAAATGTCCTAAATCACTCTTAAATAAAGAAATACAAATTAAAAGAATGCTGAGGTGCCACCTCACACATATCAGACTAGCCAATATGTCATTAAAAGAATGTGATAAACCTTGGAGGGTATGTGACAAAATTGGGACACTAATGCATTGTTGATAGAGTTGTGAACTGATCCAACCATTATGGAGGGCAATTTGGAACTATACCCAAAGAGCTATAAAACTGTACATACTCTTTGACCTTCTAATACCACTACAGGTTCTATATCTCAAAGACATAATAAAAAAGGGGAAAGGACCTACTTGTACAAAAATATTTATTGCAACTCTTTCTGTAGTAGCAAAGAATTGGAAATTGAGGGAATATTCATCAAGTAGGGAATAGCTGAAAAATTGTGGTATATGTTGGTGATGGAATACAATTGTGCTATAAGAAATGATAAGCAAGATGATTTCAGAAAAATCTGGGAAAATCTGCAGAAACTGATGAAGAGTGAAATAAGCAGAAGCAGGAGAACACTATACAGAATGATAGCAATATTGAATGATGATCTCTGTGAAAACTTAACTACTCTCAACAATGCAATGATCTGGCATAATCCTGAAAGACTTATTACCGAGAATACTACCCACTTCCAGAGAAAGAACTGTTGGAGTCGACTTTCACATCAGTATATTTATGGTTTTATTTTGGGGTTTTGGTTATGTATAAGTATGCTCTTTTAATAATGGCCAATATGGAAGTATGTTTTGCATGACAATAAAAATAATTTTTTATAAAAAGAAAAAACAAAAGAAATTCCCTCTTTCCCTCTCTCCTGCAAGAGCAGTTCCACCCCTAGATCCAGGCTCCAACTATATGACTATAATATTCAGTTCCTGAACCTAAAATTTATCATTCCATCAATATTAGTATGGACAACTACTGAAATATTTTCAGCGTTAGAAATTCCCTCACTGGTATCATTAGCCTGCAAATTGTTCCTTCTTGACCTAAATAAATAATTGTTTAATCCCTATGAATTCGACAGAGTAAATATTATGGTCTCCATTTTATAGATTGAGGCATAATGAGATTAAATATTTTATTATGTAGCTAGTAAATGGTAGAGTTAGCATTCAAATTCACTTTTTTTTCCGCCCTACAACAAAGGGTGTGTGATCCTTTTTTAGTAGGCTGTCACTCCAATCCCCAAAAGATAGAGGCCAATAGAGGAAAGTTAGAGGGAGAAATTTGATGGTATTTAACCATGTATTTAAACATAACACCCACCTACACCTCATAGCATTAGGATGATACCTAACCCCTTCTCTTTCTAGTCTCTCTTTTCCTGATCTCTAATTGACTGTAGCCATGCTAGTAGGTTGAAGATAACTTTGAAAAGGAGCTGCCATGCTGCTACAGTGACTTTCAGGTTTTTAATCTTAGCCTTGGTGTAAAAGAAGATAGGTATCTACTACTTCCAACTCTAGCTCCTAAACTCCCAGTGGTGTGTTTCCATTTAAAGAAATTATGTAAGATAACACCATTAACTTTTAAACATGAAACATGCTCAAAGAGAAGGCAAAATGATAATAATCATGATATAGCATAACATAATAGTCTACACCCAGATTTGAGTCACATTTTCCCACCAATGTACACAGCGTCTATAGGGGAGACTGGGTCCTAGCTTATAGAAACCTAGTAGAAAGACATGTGAGAAGAAAAGAAATCCATGTAATCATGGCAATTCACAACTCTAGACTGCAGATTCATCTTTTTAGAGAACAGCTTGCACCAGATAATTATCTCCTAGCAATACCACTCACCTCCTGGACTTTTCTACTCTTTTGTTGGACCGCACTGTTTCTCTGCTATTCTCAGGGTGCTAAAGCAATATTAAGCTCTTTTAGCAAACATCAGCCTTTATCATGGGAAGGGCAACACTTTCTATATCTGTTTCCATCTATGGGTGCTATAGCAACATCACATACTTTCAGTGAAAAGCAGTTCCCTTAAGCCTGTGATCTGAAAAACTATTCAGATCTGTTATCTGGACTTTGAATTCAGAGTTTCTTTTTCTTGAACCATAGAAGACAACAGAGAGTAATATGGGCAAGCCTCCCTCGAGCTGTAGATGACAATAGAGAATAAAGCAGTCTTAGCCAGCCAATTTTTCAAACACCAAAAGATTCTTCTTTTTCTAATCAATTCCCAGTATCTGAGCTTTCCTCCAGTCAGATCAGCTCCCCACACCCATAGCAAAGCTAGTTGAACTCTGGTTTCTTAGTCATATCGGCTTCTTTGTCATGTCCTATATTCAATGTGCTATATCCTAGATTCTGGCCTCTGGCTTCTAGCTTCTGATATTTAATATTCTTGTAGCATCTTACTTTTCAGTTCTCTGACTTCACCAACTCTCTTGTCTCAAATAATTGTCTCCTTTTAGGAAGAAACCTACTTTCTCTCTCTCTCTCTCTCTCTCTCTCTCTCTCTCTCTCTCTCTCTCTGTCTGTCTCTCTCTCTGGAAACCAAAAAAACACATTTTTGTCAGATTTGTGACAAATTGTCTATATTTTTCCCATAATCCTCAAGTAGTTCTTTAATTCAGAATATCTCAGCAATAAACATCATAGTACTAAAAATCATACATAAATTGGATGCTGGGAGATAATTCATAGCAGCCATTTTTAACATTAGCCAAAATTTTTGCCTTTGAGGGGGCTATTTTAACATCGTATTTCTCAGAACTCTCTATATTTCTCTTCAAGATACTTTTTCATGTTACTCACATACATGTCCTTTATCTGTTCCCTGTCCATAAATACAATGTCCACATAAGAAAG
This sequence comes from Gracilinanus agilis, assembly GCF_016433145.1. Lineage (NCBI taxonomy): Eukaryota > Metazoa > Chordata > Mammalia > Didelphimorphia > Didelphidae > Gracilinanus > Gracilinanus agilis. The sequence continues at coordinate 355,441,115 of NC_058131.1, read as the reverse complement.
GAACAGTACTTTATAGAAGGAAGAAATTTTGAATGATTAAACTTTCCAATACTAGAATGAGCTACCTCAAGGGATAGTGAGTTCTCAGTCCCTGGAGATGTCTAAGTAAAAACTAGGTGACCTACAAAGTGGTTCAATAAAAAGAAGACTGAACTTGATTGACATCATGGGAATCACATTTGAATCCTGGCTCTGCTATTTACTTCTTTTATATTTATACTCAAGCAAGCATTTATACTCAAATAAGTCAATTAAGCCTCAGTTCCTTCCTCTGTAAAATGAAGAAGTTAATGAGATGTCACCTTAAATCTAAATCCTATTCTAAATCTATGATCATATAAGCCCTTTCAAGGATACTGTAGAGGAGCTTCCCACATTTAGTAGAAGGTTTAAGTAGAAGACTTGTAAGGAATAGTCTAGTTCTGAAATTCTTTGATCCAATGACAGATCTCACCACACTCTATGTCAAGCCATTCCCTTACTGAGCAGATACACAACTGTTAAAAAGTGCTTCTTTATATGGAGCTGAAATCTGTTTCCATGTTAGTAGATGCCAAAGGCAATAATTCCCTGAAATATTATGCTTGTACCTTGATGCTTCCATCATTCTTGCTTTCTCCTATCACAATAACATGCTGTCTTCCTATGCTGTCCTAATAACTCACATTTTTATAGCAATATGATGTCATAATAATTTTCATTTAAAAAGAACACTTGAAGATTCAGAGATTTCTCTTCTCCTAGCATCCTTTGAAAACAGGTAATACAAAGACTATTGCCCTCATTTTATAGATAAGAAAGTTGAGGCTCAAAAAAAGCCAAAGTCTTCTCTTTCTAAGTCCAACATTCTTTCCTTGTCCAACATGGACCTCCACATAGAATCTTGATTAGTATAGATAATAAATCTTACAAAGCGGATGCATGTATTCAAATTCGCACTATTCAAAGTTATCACTATATAAATTATGATAAATGGATCTAGCTCAAAGGAAATGTGCAGTACAATTAAACAGAATGGCCATCTCATGAGAATAATTGTTCTCACTAATAGTGACCCAGTTATATTCATATTAGTGACATCATTGCTGTAGAAAAAACTTTAATTTTTCTGGCTTTTGTTACAAGCCTATCTAAGAGATTATATATGTATATACAAATATATTTATATTTTAATATTTAGAGACATCTTCACTTTTTAGGGATATTCAAATGGAAATGTTACCCCTGTTAATTAAAACTCTTATTCACCTGGTAAGATTTTCATAATTTTCAGAAACAAAAACAAATCCCATATTCAAGATTAAGCAAGGGTTAAGAATTTGTATAACAGTTTTTCAAACAAAAAGAGTATACCTAAAAATGTAAGCCTACCCTGGAGAAATATTTTCTTACAACTACTCAATCTCTCTTTAATCATTCCCTTTGCTAATTTTCTTTTCAGCCTGGTAAAAGGTTAACTCAAAATTAATTAAAGACCTCTTCCTTCACTTAATTGGATGCCCTAATCACTTCAGGGAGGAGTCTTTCCTAGATTGAATAGGATTCTCTCTCTTTAGAAACTGGTTAATTTTCCAATGAGAATGATGAAAAATAAAAATGTTTATCAAAGACATTGATTCAGAATCCAAACTTAAAGAAAGACTGATTAGGGTTTTCTCATGCAGATTAGACAAAGGACTTCAGACTAAGAAAAATGATTTCTTAATTTTTTTAAGGGAGCAATAGGCCCTAGTGGGCTTCAATACCCTTTTAAGTGTAGGAGCTGAGCAGCCTTTTCACAAAGTATATAGGAGAGCCTTCATAAACTATCCACATTCTCCTTTATTTTACAGATGAGACAATTGAGGCCTAGAGAGATTAAGTGACTTTCTTAGGGTCATACACTATAAAAACTTGGCTGCTCTCAGCAATGCAATGATCTGGGACAATACTGAAAGACTTATGACATAGAATGCTGTCCACCTATGTGGAGAGCCTTTGGATGTAGAAATGCCATTGGAGAAATAGGATCAAATTTAGGGCCTGTTATCTGGATTCCCTACGTGACCAATCCAGACTGAGGCAGTCTTTGTGTTTGGTCCTGGTCACCTGAGCCCCAAAAAGCTCTGGTACCAGCAGGTAGGTTAATCCAAAATCAACTTGATCCCTCCAAGAGGCTATTAGGAATAATTTAGAGAAACAGAGTCTGTAACAGATATTTTATCTGGATCCCATTACAAAATCATCGGCAAGTAAAACTGTGTGTATGATTTTTCTGCACTGTATGTCAGGATGCAGACAGGATGGGCTATCTAAGATAAAAATCTGAGGCTCCTCTTTTGACTCAGTCTTTGATCCCCACCTTTCTTAGAATTCTTATTGGAGAGCTTTGAAGTGGCAGACCAGCATCTACTGAGTTAATGATTCCTCTCCTTGATAATTAAGAAGCCTGAACTCTAACAAACATTACTTAGACAAGACTGCATACTTAGATAAGAATGGCGCTTTTAGTCTTGACTTTATTTGGCCAGGTGCCCATAATCCAGGAAGACAGAACTCAATTAGTGAACATCTCCATAAAATATTTCCTCTCCCAGAATTATCCCCTACTAAGTTGGTGGTTGAAATTTGACCATTTGTCTTTGCACCTTTATTCTTTAGACTTCAATGGATTATGTGTGATTTATTACCCCCGTACAATGGTGACTCTTTTTGTGTTCTTTGCTTGAAATCAGTATATAATAAACTCCCAAGCCCACAGAATTCAGAACAGCATGGGCTAACCACTAGTCTGGTTGTTCTCATTTTCTTTCTCCTGCCTTAACCATCCTATGCCACCACACCACTCAGGACCCCAAAAAATCATATAGAGGCATGGCCCCCTATACACCTACAGAGAGAGAACAGTTGGAGTCATCTTTCACATCAGTATACTTTTGGTTTTATTTTGAGGTTTTGGTTATGTATGACTGCTCTTACAAAAGTGACCAATGTGAAGTGTGTTTTGCATGACAATTGAAAGCCCCTGAGTAATAAAGATCATTAGATAGAAATTATTTCCTTTTCTACCAACTTGTTTGTGGATCCCAAGTGATGACTGGAGGGAATTCTTGAAATGTCATGGGAACAGGATGTTCCTAAGACTTAAATCACTCCACTAGGGGGTGATGTGGTTTCATCTTCTGACCTACCCTACTGGCCAATTATGGATAGCTGCCCACTGATCAAAGCAGGCATAAAGTTATCATGATTGTCAGGGAGTGATGTAACCCAATACTACAAAGTATAAGCTCATGGTTAGAATTAGATTTGCCAAATCATGTAATGTACAAATTAGAAGAAATATTAAAATGCTTAAGAAAACATTAAATGTCAAATCTTAAAACATTGAATATAGTCCAGAGCTCAGTTGATCTCAGGACAAAAAAAAAAAAAAACAGGTTGTAAGAGCTAGAAAGACCATAAAGTATGGAATGTCTCAGCAGGAAGGAGCCTTAGAAACAGAAATATAGAAGAGAGATAATAAGATATAGATTTAGAGCTAGAACCACTTCATTTTATACATAAGGAAGTTGAGATCTAGAGTGGGAAGTGACTTTTTTATTTAAAAATTTTATTTAATTAATTAATCTAGAATATTTTTCCATGGTTGCAGGATTCATGTTCTTTCCTTCCCCTCCTCTCAGCCCCCTCCCATCATCAACAAGCATTCCCACTGGGTTTTACATGTGTCATTGATCAAGACTTGTTTCCATATTATTAATATTTGCGCTAGGGTGATTGTTTAGAGTCTACATCCCCAATCATATCCCCATCGATCCATGTGATCAAGCAGCTGTTTTCTTCTGTGTTTCTGCTCCCACAGTTCTTTCTCTGGATGTGGATAGTGTTCTTTCTCATAAATCCCTCAGAATTGTCCCGGATCATTGCATTGTTGCTAGTAGAGAAGTCCATTACATTTGATAGTACTACAGTGTATCATCTCTGTGTATAAGGTTCTTCTGGTTCTGCTCCTTTCACTCTGCATCAATTCCTGGAGGTTGCTCCAGTTCACATGGAATTCCTCCAGCTCATTATTCCTTTCAGCACAATACTAGAGAAATAACTTTCAAAAGGTCATATACATAATTGAAAAAGTTTGAATTCAAATTCAATCACCCAGACTCCTATTGCACCTTACTACTCTACTTGTCCCCAATGGAACCTTCTAAAACCATCCTCTGTCTATGTTCTGGTTAACCTTTAACCTTCCATATTGAAAGGGGGACGATAGAAGGAGAAGGAAAAAGAGGAAGACAGAAGCTGAAAGAGAGTGAAAGAGACAGAGACAAGGGGGAGAGAGATGGGGGAGGGAGAGAGAGAAAGAGAGAGAAGCACTAGAGAGACAAATTCAAAAACAGAGTGGTGACCAGAGAAGGACACTGTGATTTTGCAAGTTGTTATAAGGATGGTGAGTGGGGCCATAGGGAAGTACGTTGGTATAACCCTTCCAGGAAAAATGACAGAGTTAATTTGATTTTGGTTGCAGATCTGGAGAATGAGGAAGTTGGGAGATCAAAAATTACATATACACACATACACATACACACATACACGTGTGTATATGTATGTGTGTGTATCTCATTTTTTAGTCATTTCACTCATATCTGATTCTCCATGACTCCATCTGGGATTTCCTTGGCAAAGTTACTGAAGAGGTTTACCATTTCCATCAGCAGTTCATTTCACAGATAAGGAAATTGAGGCAAACAGGGTTAAGTGACATGCCCATAGTCACACAGCTAGTAAGTGTCTAAAACCTAATTTGAACTCAGGAAGATGTTTTCCTGACTTCAGGCCAGGCACTCTATCCACCAAACCACCAATTTTCATACATATACACACACAAATAACAATACACATGTGAGTATATGTGTGTCTATCTAAAGAGAGAGATTTATGACATATAACAGTTGTTGATGAAACTGTCCACAAGGTGACTGGAGAATGTAGTAAAAATAGGCAAGGCCAGCCAGAAGTAGTGAGCCACCTTGGGAAGTCACTAAGGGAAGAGCAAAAGCATCAAATGAAAGGGTTAAAAAGCCCCAGGACATGGTTTCTAGTTTAGCTGAAAAGGGTAAGGCAGAGAATAAGGAGTGGGACGTTGCATGGTTGTAGTCTGTCTCAAGACTCATTCAAATCAGAGGCTGATGAAAAAGCAGCCCCCTAAGCCTCCCAGTCAGCTCCATGACTCTCTTCCTTTGCTTCAGGGCAAGATAAAGTAAGAATCTGCCATCCAGGAAACAGAGCACCTATCAGCCCATAAAGACTAAGGTCCAAATACCTGTCCCCAGGGAGTTTCATCCAGCATGGCAGGATTACCCAATGCACTCCACTCCTTAAAAACCCTTCAGTGACTCCATAGCTGCTTAGGGAATCAAATCTTAATCCCTCAGCTTGGCAGTCAGAACTCTCCACAAGAGAGGAACAGGGAGCTTAGATCAAGTGGCTTATAAGACTGGCTCAGTTAAAGAACCTGTCTCATGGAACCAATTGCCCAGAGGGAGGATTTATCACCACAGAAGTCAAAGAGTGAGCCCCTTACTGTTCCTGATTAGATGGACATGCTCTATGGGTCATTTTGATATCCAAGATCTTTTCCTGGGGATGGTCGGTTGCTTCTGCTATTTCTCAATATTTGTGTTAGCCACATAAGTCAAGTTAAACAAGAGGGAAGTCATAGAAAAAAGAGAGCATTAGGGAACAGGAAGACAGTCAAATTTGGTTAGTAATATATATCCTAAAAGTCTTAGTGCAATTTGAATCTTTAATAGTTTAAAAATGCACTAAGACTTTAGACACCCTCATTTTTAGAGGTGGATGAGAAAAAAATACACCCTTTCACAACATTCATCTTTCTAACCTCTCTATAGTACTTAACATTCCTGACCAACCTCTCTTCTTTTTTCTGTATTGTAGCTATAATATCATATAAAACATATTTCCATATTTTTTAATTTTTGTAAGTTGAGAAGAACAACCACCTACTCAAAAGAATCTTGAACCCAGCGTTAGTGTGGCAAAGGATCTTTTAGTTCATTCTCATGAGAATGGGTGCTCAAGAGCCAGTTTTATAGGTGTTACAGCAAGTAAGTACCGGGAATGGGAGCACTACAGGCTCCCTTTTATTAACATGAATCGGTCCCTCCCCTCATTCACCACTGACTAATTTCAAGAAAGTTATAATCTAGTTAAAAGAGACAGATGAAGGGAATGCAATTTATGACCCCAATCATTCACATTAAAGTAAAGCAACTTCACCTGTTAGTCTCTTAAAGGAGGCTAACCTATCATGTTTCCTCATCATGTCCTGCTGACATGGATGTGGAGGAAAGGAGTATAAACTAAGAACATGAAACTAAACTTAATTTTCTTTTCTTCTTACTCCATTACATGGGCTAATGAGAGGAGTCCACCATCTTGTCAGGACCTCTTCCTCATATAAATGAATAATCTTATAAAACCAAAACTCTAAAACATATACACAAATAAACAACTGAAAAATCATATGCTTTCATCTGCATTCCAACTCCAATGGCTATTTCTCTGGAGATGGATGGCAAGTCCCTCAGAATTATTTTGAATCACCATATTGCTGATAGTAGCTGTCTATCGCAGTTGATAATTCTACAATATTGGTCTTATTGTGTAAAATGTTTTCCTGCTTCTGCTTATTTCACTTTGCATCAATTCATGTAAGTCTTTCTAGCTCTTTCTAAAATAATCCTATCATTTCTTATAGCACAATAGTATTCCATCACCATCATGTACCACAATTTGTTCAGCCATTCTCCAATTGATGGATATCCCCTCCATTTTCAATTCTTTACCATCACAAAAGCAGGACCTATAAATATTTTTGTACAAATAAGTCTTTTTCCTCCCTTTTTCTTAATCTCTCCAGGATACAGACCTAGTAGTGGTATTTCTGGATCAAAGAGTTTTATAGACCTTCAGGCACAACTCCACCAACAATGAATTAGTAACCCTATTTTGCTACATCCCCTCCAACATTTATCACTTTCCTTTACTGTTATATTAGCCAATCTGATAGCTGTAAAGTGGTATTTTATGATTACCATCTGTGTATTCCCCTCCATCTTGTTTTCTTCTTTTAATCCTGTACTTTCTTCTTTTACTATATTCCTCAACACATGTGTTTTGCATTAAATCATTCCTCCCTCTTTCCACCTCCCTTATCTTAAATCCCTTCCTACCACCAACCTTCTTATTCCCCTCCTATTTTTCTATAGAGTCTTTTAATCATCCCCTATCTTACCCCTCCTTTATATTACTCCCCTCCCCATCACCTCCTTTTTTATTCCCCTTCTACTTTTCTATAGGATAACATAGGATTCTATACCCCCAAAGAATCTGGCTGTTATTCCCTCTCTGAGCCAATTCCAATGAGAAAAAAATTTTAATAATGCCTATCACTACCCTCATCTTCCCCTCCACTGTTTTATTTTCCCCAAACCTCTTTAAGTTATATAATTTACACTGTTTTACCTATCTCATCCTGTTTCTCTTTCTGCAATCCTCTTTTTCACCCCTTAATTTTTTTGTGTGTATCATCCACAACAGTATATTAGTACAACCTCTATTTGTGTACACTTCTTCTAACTACTATGATAATGCTAAAAATTTTAAGAGTCATAAATATCATCTTTCCATATAGAAATATAAACAATTCGACCTTAAGAATCCCTTAAATTTTTCTCTTTCTTATTGACTTTTTATGTTTCACTTGAATTTTGTATTTGGACATCAGATTTTCTGTTTAGGTCTAGTCTTTTCTTCAGGAATGCTTGGAAATCAATTTTATTAAATGACCATACTTTACCCTGAAAGGATATTGTCAGTTTTGATGGGTAGGTGATTCTTGATTATAAACCCAGTTCCCTTGCCTTCTAGAATATATTCCAAGCCTTCCAATCTTTCAGTGTAGAAGCTGCCAGATCTGGTATAACCTTGACTAGGAATCTATAATATTAGAATTATTTTTTTTCTGGCTGTTTGCAGCATTTTCTCCACGGCCTGGGAGCTCTTGACTTTGTCTATAACATTCCTAGGAGTTATCATTGGTGATTTATTAAAAGAGGTGATCTATGGAGTCCTTCAGTTTCTACTTTACCTTCTTTAAGAATATCAGGGCAGTTTTCTTTGATAATTTCTTATAATACGATGTCTAAGCTTTTTTTTTATAATGGAGTTTAGGCAGTATAATTATTCTTATATTGTCCCTCTTGAATCTATTTTTGAGGTCAGTTGTTTTTTCAGTCATATGTTTTATATTTTTTCCCATTTTTTCATTCTTTTGATTTTGTTCTATTGTTTCTTGTTGTCTCATGAAGTCATTAGTTTCTGTTTGCTAAATTCTAATTTTTAAAGACTGATTTTCTTCTATGAACTTCTGATCCTTCTTTCCAATTTATTCCATTCTACTTTTCATGGAATTCTTTTCTTCATTGGATTTTTGAACCTCTTTTTCAGTAGGTAAATTCTACTTTTTAGGAAACTCTTTTCTTCATTAGATTTCTATGCTTTTCTTTCCACTTGACCAATTATTTTATTCTGTATTTTTCATTTATTTTCCCCTTTTTTTCCCATATTTTCCACCTCTCTTATTTGATTTTTAAAATTTTTTTTTATTTTAAACCCTTAACTTCTGTGTATTGACCTATAGGTGGAAGAGTGGTAAGGGTAGGCAATGGGGGTCAAGTGACTTGCCCAGGGTCACACAGCTGGGAAGTGTCTAAGGCCGGATTTGAACCTAGGACCTCCCGTCTCTAGGCCTGGCTCTCAATCCACTGAGCTACCCAGCTGCCCCCTCTCTTATTTGATTTTTTAATTCCTTTTTGAGTTCCTCTGGTGCCTGATACAAATTCCCATTTTTCTTTGAAGTTTTGGATATGATTGCCTTATCTCACTATTCCATACTAAATCAGTGCCTTGATCTTTGTGTCCATAGAAATTTTATATGATTTGGTGGTTTTTTTTGCTATTTGCTCATTTTCCCAGGGGTTTTTTCCTGTGGATTAGAAGTTCTGAAAAATGATGATTCTGTCTCCTCTGCTGATGTCTTCCAAGACTCAGCGTTGTGATCTATTTTTCCCTAGAATAGAGGCTTCACCACAGGCTTGAAAGGGCCAAGTGTTTCTTACTTTAGGATCTCACTGCAGGCTAGTGCCAAGGCTTCTTACTTCAAGGGATTGATATGGGGTGCTAAGCTGTTGGGTTAGACAGGGTGCCAAGAGCCCAAAGTTGGCTTATACACCAGCCCAGAATCTTGTACAGTGGGTGTGGAGTGGTCTACTTGCACTTGATCCCATGAAATTCAAATCTCTCATCAGAAGGGAAACAACAAACTGGGGAAAAAATCTTTATAACAAAAAACTCTGACAGAGGTCTAATTACTCAAATATATTCAGATAAAAAATCAAAACTAGGTTCTGGGTTAAGATGGCGGCAGAGTAAGAAGCAGCTCTTAACCTCTCCTGACCGAAACACACAAAACTCCTCAAGGGGACATAAAAACAAGTCCAGACAAATGGAGGAACCCCACAACAGGGCACAGCGTGGAAGGTACGTGGAATCGAAGCATTTCCATGCTATAAAGGGGTGAAACAGCTCTCACTAAATCGCGGGCTGAGCAACCACCCCACCCTCACCCCCTCCACACACAACACCTGTAGCACTGAGGCCAGCTAAAAAGAAATAGAGCAAGTTTGGGGCACCCATCGAGTCATTGGCAGCTCTGGGGCCTGTTCCTGAGAGCAGCAAGATTTGGGACCCCAAAAAGCCAAAGAACGCACCCGAAACTGAGCACGGGCTTAGGGCACAGAGCACGGGAGCAGAGCTCAGGCGGGATCAGACCTCAGGCTCCGAGGAGGCGTGGGTGGAGGCAGACGGTGTACGACTGTGGAAGCAGCGCCCTGAGACTTGTAAAAAAACCTCCTGCAGAGGATCAAGCAAGGGGATCCACAAGGGGGCTTGACCGCGGACAGACCCTGAGCGCAAGGATAAACCTGAGAAGCTGCTGGGCTAACCCAGTCTCAGGAAGTTCAGAAGAGAAAGATTAACAACAAGAAAAAGAAGTCTTTAACACTCGACAGCTTTTACACAGAGAAAATCCAGACAACCGAGCAAACAGAGGAGGAGAACAAACAAGCATCCGGACCCTCCTCAAATAAGGAAAACTCCTCACAAGCTATGGAAGAGTTCAAAACTGAGATTTTGAGGAAAATGGAAGAGATCTGGCAAGAAAATAACAGTTTAAAAGGTAGAATCTTGCAACTGGAAAGTGAGGCTCAGAAACCAAATGATCTGATAAGCAAATTGAACACCAGAAATGACCAGATTGAAAAGGAATACCAGAAGCTTATAGCCGAAAACCAGAAGATTATGGCCGAAAAACATAAGATTATGGCCGAAAACCAAAAGATCATAGCCGAAAACCGAAAGATTATAGCTGAAAACCAGTCCCTAAAGACTAGAATTGAGCAGCTAGAAGCTAATGATCTCTCAAGACAACAAGAACAAATAAAACGAAGTCAAAAGACTGAAAAAATAGAAGGAAACATGAAATATCTCAATGAGAGAGTGACAGACCAAGAAAACCGGTCTAGAAGAGACAATTTGAGAATAATTGGTCTTCCAGAAAAACCAGAAATTAATAGAAACATGGACTCCATACTAACAGAAATAATTCAGCAAAATTGCCCTGAAGTCCTACAACAAGAGGGCAATATAGACAT
>NC_058131.1:355371789-355425340 GCF_016433145.1 Gracilinanus agilis | reverse complement strand
CCTTCAATTGGGGAATGGCTGAACAAACTGTGGTATATGCGGGTGATGGAATACTATTGTGCTAAAAGGAATAACAAACTGGAGAAGTTCCAGGCGAACTGGAGAGACCTCCGGGAACTGATGCAGAGCAAAAGGAGCAGAGCCAGAAGAACATTGTACACAGAGACTGATATACTGTGGTAAAATCGAATGTAATGGGCTTCTGTACCAGCAACAATGCAATGACCCAGGACAGCTCTGAGGGATTTATGGTAAAGATGCTACCCACATTCAGAGGAAGGACTGCAGGAGAGGAAACATATAAGAAAAGCAACTGCTTGAACGTATGGGTCGGGGTGGACATGATTGGGGATGTGGACTCGAAATTACCACACCAATGCAACCACCAACAATTTGGAAATTGGTCTTGATCAAGGACACATGACAAAACCAGTGGAAATGTGCATTGGCCATGGGTGGGGAGAGTGCGGGGGTGAAGGGGAAAGTAGGAGCAGGAATCATGTAACCATGTTAAAAATGATTATTAATAAATGTTAAATTAATTAATTAATTAATTAATTAATTAAAAATCAAAACTATCAATAAGCACATGAAAAAGTGTTCTAAATTAGAGTAATGCAAATCAAAACAACTCTGAGGTTTCACCTCACACCTACCAGATTGGCTAAAATGATAGCAAGGGAAAGTAATGAATGTTGGAGGGGATGTGGCAAAATTGGGACATTAATGCATTGCTGGTGGAGTTGTGAACTGATCCAACCATTCTGGATGGCAATTTGGAACTGTGCCCAAAGAGCTCTAAAAGACTGCTTTACCTATGATCCAGCCATAGCATTGCTGGGTCTGTACCCCAAAGGGATCATAGATAAAAAGACTTGTACAAAAATATTTATATCCATCCTTTTTGTGGTGGCAAAAAACTGGAAAGCAAGGGTATGCCCTTCAATTGGGGAATGGTTGAACAAATTGGGGTATATGCTGATGATGGAATACTATTGTGCTCAAAGGAATAATAAACTGGAGGAATTCCATGTGAACTGGAAAGACCTCCAGGAACTGATGCAGAGTGAAAGGAGCAGAGCCAGAAGAACATTGTACACAGAGACTAATACACTGTGGTAAAATCTAATGTAATGGACTTCTGTACTGGCAGTAATGCAATGACCCAGGACAATCTAGAAGGATTTATGGAAAAGAACGCTATCCACATTCAGAGGAAGAACTACAGTAATGGAAACAGAAGAAAAACAACCGCTTAAACACATGGGTTGATGAGGACATGATTGGGGATGTAGACTAGAAAGGACCACACCAATACAACTATCAATAATTTGTAAATAAGTCTTGATTTATGTCACATGTTAAAACCAGTGGAAATGTGTGTTGGATATGGGGGGGGGGGAATAAAGAGGGGGTGAAGGGGAAAGAAAAAATATGAATCATGTAACCATGGAAATTTTTTCTAAAAAAAATAAAATATTTAAATTTTAAAAATTTCAAATCTGCCTATCTATTAATATGTTTTCCACAGAAGAGCCCCTTCACTCCATCTCCTTGTTTGTTTCATGACTCCTGTCATTTTGAGGCTCTATCTTAAAGTTTGTTTGAGAGGATTCTCAGAGTGGTTTCAGCTTTCACTGCTACTAAGCTGCCATCTTTGCCTCTACTTTTTCTTCTTGGAAACTCTCTTTTCTTTGTGTTTTCTTGATTCTGCTTTCTCTTGACATTTTTGGCTAAATCATCAGTTTCCCTTGCTGTATCATAGACCCTGAAACACCAGCTAGTATAGGTATACTTCAAAACTCTTTCCTGGACTCTTTTTCTTCTTCTTTCTCTGCTTTCTTTCTGTAAGTCACATCAGTTTTCCCGAGTGTAATTATCATCTCTATGCAAGTGACTGACACATACAAAATATTAATTCATGGAAAAGCATTTCTTACTTACTTTGTTAGGTAACATGCTAAGTACTAGGATTGCGCAGAAAAGGGAGAAAAAAGGTCCCTGCCTTCAAAGAACTTGCATTCTAATGGGAAGATGGATCTACAAATAGGCACATAAATGATACAGAGAATTAAAGAAATATAGCTTCAGAGGGGAAAGCACCAATAAGCACTTAATGTTTTGCTGAGTTGGTAAAAGGTAATGCCAACTTAATAGAATTAGAATGAGAGTAAGAGAAATAATAGTCTTGTTCTTCTTTGCTCTACTCAGATCCCATTTAGATCCCACTGAGGATTAATTCTTGGTGTCAGATTTTGAGGAAAGACAATAATTAAGTCCAAACTTCACAAACTATAGAGCACACATTGGAATTAGAGTGGAAGTGATTAGAATGAAAGGTGGAAGACTTAAACACTGTCCAGGGATGTTAGATATTTTTAGTACAACTCATGGGCAAATTTATCCACTATTTTTAGGGCATATAAAGTTCAAATTAAAGTCAACAAAAGCAAAACTAGAATGGTGGATTTGCTCCAGTTGGTCAGAGGATGTCAGAAGAGAAGAGAACCACCTTCAGATTATGGGCAGTAAGGAATGTATCTCTAACATTCCTTCACTCATGCCTAAATCCTGAACACTAATATTCTCTTCCTGCTTTTGGCAGAAGTTTTGACAACAGGTAGAAAAGAAACTAGGACTTTTACTGGAAGGATTGTCTGAACACATAGTAATGGTGAACCCATAATGGAATATGCTGCCTTTCCATCATGTCCATCTTATTGTACATGGAATAAAATTGTCTGGTTTAGAATTTACTAGTCCTGTATCTCCCATCTACCCAAACATTAATTCAGTCCTCTGGACCAGGCAGGAAGATATGTACCTATTGTTTGAGGACAGGAAAACATCCCAATAGTTTTCTCTAAACCATAATCCCATATACCTGCCCCACAAAGATATGAAGGCTGTCTACAACCTTTGCCTTTCTGAAAGGAAGGAGTACAGTAGAAAGAGTGTGAGATGTGGAGTCAAATGACCTGGTTAAGATCCCGGTTTTGCCAATTTGCTGATCTCCGTGACCTTGAGAAATTCAACTAATTTCTCTGGCTCTCAATTTCCTGTAAAATGTGATATTTGGACTAGATGACCTTTAAAATTTCTTTCAACTCTAAAACTATGATCTTTTGACTATGAATTTAGTACATTGATTGCTTACATTGTTTTTTGCAATGTTTCATTGTACGTTTAAGATTAGTATTGTAATAAAAATTATAATATAGTACTAATTTGATATGAACAAAAGATGAGCAAAGAACAATATTTACAATTATTGTTTTATGAAAGGCAGTGGTATAATTTTTGGTTTAAGAAAAGGTAAATGCCAAACAGTAGAGTTTGTATCTTATTCTAAGGAAAACTGTGAGATAACATATCTTCTTGAGCAAAGAAGTAATATGATCAGAACTGTGCTTTAGGAATATCTGTTTGTCAATAGTGAGAATAATAGATTAGAAAAAGAGGAATCACATTTAGGAAAATCAATTATGAAGTAATTGAAATTGTTCAAGCAATTCAACCAGAAAATTTCCCAAGATAACTAAAGATGGGAGAAAGGAAAAAGCATTTATTAAGCTCTTACTCTGTGCCAGTTCTATGCTAAATTATTTGTAATAAGTTCCACCCTGGCTTAATCTTATTAATAGGGCAGATAAGAAGCCTTCAGAGAGCAGGGAAGCTCAATCTCCAACACCCCTTCCCCACTGACTGTGCCGAGAACCTTGCTGACTAAGTTCCCAGGGAGAAGGCTACAACCACTACAGAATACCTTGTAACAGGGCAAGAAGGCAAGCAACCTTTAGCATCAACTCCTCCACCTACACCTTCAGCTTCTGCACCAGTTGGGAAGATCTGACCTCAGGGATCATTAATACTCCATCAGCCTAATCTAATCAATCAGCAGAGCAGAGAAGAAGCCCCTTCAGGACAGAATAGCCTAAAACCACAGATCCAGCAAATAAACAGAAGATTACAGCCAATGACAGGGAGGAAAGAAGTAAAAAATATTAGTAAACAACAGAAAAGAAAAACAAAATTATAATTGACAGCTTCTATTCAGGTAATGAACAAAGAGCAAATGGAACAGAAGAGAATCAAGGAACACCAAGTAAAAACATAGAAATTCCAGCTAATTGGACATAGGCTTTAGAAGAATTTAAAACACAATTCAAAAAACAACTAAGAGAGTCTGAAGACAATTAAGAAAAGAACTTAAAAAGCAAAATAAGTCATCTGGAAACAGAGGCACATGAACTAAAACAAGAAAATAGAGTCTTGAAAGCCAGAATTGACCAGCTTGAAAATGAGGCAAAGAAGGTGAAAGATGACCTACAAAGGAAATCAGACCAGAAGGAGAAGGATGACCAAAAAACCAAGGATGAAATTCAGTCTTTAAATATTAGAATCCAACACTAGAAACAAATGACTTCACAAGGCAATGAGAATCTATAAAACAAAATCAAAAGAATGAAAAAATTGAGGAAAATATGAAACACCTCATTGATAAAACTACAAATCTGGAAAATAGATCCAGGAGAGACAATTTAATAATTATTGGGCTACTGGAAGATCATGGCAAAAGAAAAAGCCTAGATATCATTCTACAGGAAATTATCCAAGGAAACTGCCCCAACGTTCTCAAAAAAGAGGGAAAAGTAGATATTGAAAGAATCCACAGATCACTACCTGCATTTAATTCCCAATTGACAAAGCCCAGGAATGTTATAGCCAAATTCAAGAATTTCCAGTCCAAAGAAAAGTTGTGAAGGAGAAACTATTCAGATATGGAACAACAGTTAGGAGAACACAGGACCTGATTGCATCCACACTGAAGGACCAGAAGGCATGGAATATGATATTCTGGAAAGCAAGGAAACTGGTTCTACAACCAAGATTCAACTACCCAGCAAAACTGACTATGTTCTGGCAGGGTGAAGTATAGTCATTTAATAAAATAGAAGACTTCCAAGCATTCATGAAGAAAAGAACAGACTTAAACACAAAATGTGATCCCCAAACACAGAACTCAAGAGAATCACCAAAAGGTAATTAAGAAAGGGGAAAAAACACAACTTTTTTTAAGGGACCCAATAAGTTCAAATAATTTGTATTCCTATAAGAAAAGATGATATTGGTAACTCTTAAAAATTGTTATTATCATCAAGTTAGCTAGAAGAAGTATACTTAGAAGGAACAGTGACAAACTGTATAGGATAAAATGCCAAACTAGAGGTAAAAATGACCTCTAGAGAAAAATGGAAAAAAAGATAAAATGCAGTAAATTTATATTTCATAAAGAAGCACATGGGGGGATTGGAGGGAAGACCAATCCAATGGAAGGGTAAAAGAGGTTGGAGAGAGGTAACACTTAATTCTTATTACATTGAAATTGACTCAAAGAGGGAAGAACAATCAGATCCATTGGGACAGAGAATTGTAGCATGCCCTATAGAGAAGTAGAAGGGTAATAAACAGGCTGGTGGGGAGGGAAGCAAGACAAGGGAGATAGAGGGAGGGGAGTAGTATAAAAGACACTATAGTAAGAGGAGAATCGATAAGACAGGAGATACTGGAAAGGGGAATATTACATTAGGGAGGGGAAAAGGGGGAACCAACTAAAACCAAAAAGTTGGAGGGGAGGGTAAGAGGGATAAGAGAAAAGGCAGAATCTAAAGAGGAAGTCAAAATGGATGGAAATATACAGACAGTAATCATAACTGTGAATGTGAATGGGATGATCTCAACTACAAAAAGGAAACAGATAGCAGAATGGATTAAAAACCAGAATCCAATCATATGTTGTCTACAAGAAACACACTTGAGGCTGGTAGATATACACAGGATAAAGGTAAGAGGATGGAGCAGAATTTACTGGGCTGCAAATGAGAAAAGGAAGGCAGTAATAGCAATAATAATCTCAGACAAAGCTAAAGCAAAAATAGATCTCATTAAAAGAGATAAAAAAAAAGTTATTACATCTTGATGAAAAGCATATAAATAATGAAGAAATATCAATATCAACATGTGTGCACCTAATGGTACAGCAGTCAGATTTCTAAAGGAGAAACTAAAGGAGATTAAGGAGGAAATAGATAGTATAATCATATTAGTGGGGGACCTTAACTTTCCTCTATCAGAACTAGATAAATCAAACCAAAAAATAAATAAGAAAGAAGTAAGAGAAGTGAATGGAATGTTAGAAAAAATAGAAAAATAGAGTTAATAGATATGTGAAGAAAAATAAATAGGGATAAAAAGGAATATACCTTTTATTCAGCATCATATGGCACATATACAAAGATTGGTCATGTACTAGGCCATAAAAATATTGCAAGCAACTGTAGGAAAACAAAAATAATAAATACATTTTTTCAGACCATAATGTGATAAAAATCGTAATCAATAAGGGCTTGTGGAAAGGTAGATTTAAAACTAATTAGAAACTAAATAATCTAATTCTTCAAAACTGGTTTGTCAAAGAAGAAATCAAAGGAACAATTGTGATTTCATTGAAGAGAATGACAATGAGGAAAAAACTTATCAAAATCTATGGGATGCAGCCAAAGCAATACTCAGGGGAAATTTTATATCCCTGAGTGCATATATCAACAAATCAGAGAGGGAAGAGGTAAATGAATTTGGCATGCAAATTAAAAAAAAACTAGAAAGAGAACATTTTAAAAATCCCCACATAAAAACTAAATTGGAAATCCTAAAAATCAAAGGAGAAAGTAATAAAATTGAAAGCAAAAGAACTATTGAACTAATAAATAAGACTAGGAGCTGGTACTTTGAAAAAAAACAAATAAAATAGAGAAAGAAGAAAATCAAATTAACAATTATCAAAGATGAAAAGAGAGACCTCACCTCTAATGAAGAGGAAATCAAGGCAATCATTAAAAACTATTTTGTTCAGTTACATGGCAATAAATATGGTGATCTAGGTGAAATGGATGAATATTTACAAAAATATAAGTTGCCTATATTAACAGAAGAGGAAATAGAATTCTTAAACAATCCCATCTCAGAAAAAGAACTTGAACAAGTCATCAAGGAGATCCCTAAGAAAAAAATTCCCAGAGCCAGGTGTATTCACAAGTGAATTCTATCAAACATTTAAAGAACAACTAATCCCAATACTATACAAACTATTTGACAAAATAAGCAAAAAAGGGAGTTTAAAAAATTCCTTTTATGACACAAATATGGTACTGATTCCAAAACCAGGCAGACCAAAAACAGAAAAAGAAAACTACAGGCCAATCTCCTTAATGAGCATAGATGAAAAAAAATCTTAAATAGAATACTAGCAAAAAAAAAAAAAGACTCCAGGGGGCAGCTGGGTAGCTCAGTGGATTGAGAGCCAGGCCTAGAGATGGGAGGTCCTAGGTTCAAATCTGGCCTCAGACACTTCCCAGCTGTGTGACCCTGGGCAAATCACTTGACCCCCATTGCCTACCCTTACCACTCTTCTGCCTTGGAGCAGAATTGACTCCAAGATGGAAGGTAAGGGTTTTAAAAAAAATTTTTTTAAGGACTCCAATAAGTTATCAAAAGGATTATTCACTATTTTCAGGTGGAATTTATACCAGAAATGCAAGAATGATTTAATATTAGGAAAACCATCCACATAATTGACCATATCAACAACCAAACCAACAGAAATCACATGATTATCTCAAGAGATGCAGAAAAAGCCTTTGACAAAATACAACACTTATTCCTATTGAAAACACTAGAAAGTATAGGAATAGAAGGGCCTTTCTTAAAAATAATAAATAGTATATATTTAAAAGCATCAGCAAGCATCTTCTGCAATAGGACTAAATTAGAAGGATTCCCAAAAAAGATCATGAGTGAAACAAGGATGCCCATTATCACCTCTATTCTTTAACATGGTACTAGAAACACTAGCAGTAGCAATTAGAGAAGAAAAAGAAATTGAAGGTATCAAAATAAGCAATGAAAAGACCAAACTATAACTCTTTGCAAATGATATGATGCTCTACTTAAAGAATCCCCGAGAATCAACTAAAAAGCTAGTGGAAATAATCAACAACTTTAACAAAGTTGCAAGATACAAAATAAACCCACATAAATCATCAGCATTTCTGCATATTTCCAACACAACTCAGCAACAAGAATTAGAAAGAGAAATTCCATTTGAAATCACCTTTGACAATATAAAATATATAGGAATCAATTTACTAAGACAAATAAGAGATTTATGAACACAACTACCAAACACTTTCCATACAATTAAAACTAGATATAGATAATTGGAAAAACATTAATTGCTCATGGATAGGATGAGCTAATATAATAAAAATGACAATTCTAACCAAATCCATTTACTTATTTAGTGCCATACCTATCGAACTACCAAAAAATTTTTTACTAAATTAGAAAAAATATAGCAAAGTTCATTTGGAAAAACAAAAGATGAAGAATATCAAATGAACTAATAAAAAAATGTGAAGGATGTGGTCCTAGCAGTATTAGATCTTAAACTGTACTATAAAGCAGTAGTCATCAAAACAATATGATACTGACTAAGAAACGGACGGGAGGATCAATGGAATAGACTTGGGGTAAATGACCTCAGCAAAATAGTGTACAATAAACCCAAAGATCCCAGTTTTTGATACAAAAACACACTGTTTGAAAAAAAAAATACTGGGAAAATTGGAAAACAGTATGGGAGAGATTAGGTTTAGATCAACATCTTACACCCTATACCAAGATAAACTCAGAATGGATGAATGACTTAAATAAAAAGAAGGAAAACTATAAGTAAACTAGGTGAACATAGAATATTATACCTGTCAAATCTGGGGAAAAAAAGAATTTAAGATCAAGCAAGAGATAGAGAATATTGCAAAATGTAAAATGAATAATTTTGATTCCATTAAATTAAAAAGGTTTTGTACAAACAAAACCAATACAACCAAAATTAGAAGGGAACAACAAATTGGGAAAAAATCTTTATAATAAAAACCTCTGACAAAGGCCTAATTACTCAAATTTACAAGGAGCTAAATCAATTGTACAAAAAAATCAAGCCATTCCTCAATTAATAAATGGGCAAGGGGTGTGAAGAAATCAAAACTATCAATAAGCACATGAAAAAGTGTTCTAAATCTCATAGAGAAATGCAAATCAAAACAACTCTGAGGTACTACCTCACACCTAGCAGATTGGCTAAAATAATAGCAAAGGAAAGTAATAAATGTGG
Source organism: Gracilinanus agilis (assembly GCF_016433145.1). NCBI lineage: Eukaryota > Metazoa > Chordata > Mammalia > Didelphimorphia > Didelphidae > Gracilinanus > Gracilinanus agilis. Next base: position 355,416,108 of record NC_058131.1, on the reverse strand, counting down.
GAGGGGATGTGGCAAAATTGGGACACTAATGCATTGCTAGTGGAGTTGTGAACTGATCCAACCATTTTAAATGGCAATTTGGAACTATGCCCAAAGGGCTTTAAAAGACTGTCAGCCCTTTGATCCAGTCATACCACTGCTGAGTTTGTACCGCAAAGATATAAAAGGGAAAAATACTTATACAAAATTATTCACAGCTGTGCTCTTTGTGGTGGCAAAAAATTGGAAAATGAAGGGATGCCCTTCAATTGGGGAATAGCTGAACAAATTGTGGTATCTGCTGGTGATGGAATAGTATTGCTTATAAAAGGAATAATGAACTGGAGGAATTCCATGGGAACTGGAACAACCTCTGGGAATTGATGCAGAGTGAAAGGAACAGAACCAGGAGAACATTGTACACAGAGAGTGATATATTAAAGCACAATCGAATGTAATAGAGTTCTCTACTAGCAGCAATGCAATGATCCAGAACAGTTCTTAGGAACTTATGAGAAAGAACACTATCTACATTCAGAGAAAGAACTGTGGGAGCAGAAACACAGAAGAAAAACAACTGCTTGATCACATGGTTCAATGGAGATATGATTTGGGGATGTAGACTCTAAACAATCACTCTATTCTAAATCTCTAATAATTAAAGAAATGCAAATCAAAACAATTCTAAGATATCACCTCACCCCTAGCAGAATGGCTAAAATGATAGCAGGGGACAGTAATGAATGTTGGAGGGGATGTGGCAAAATTGGGACGTTAATGCATTGCTGGTGGAGTTGTGAACTGATCCAACCATTCTGGAGGGCAATTTGGAACTATGCCCAAAGAGCGATAAAAGAATGCCTGACCTTTGATCCACCCATAACATTGCTGGGTTTGTACCCCAAAGAGATCATAGATAAGCAGACTTGTATGAAAATATTTATAGCTGTGCTTTTTGTGGTGGCAAAAACCTGTAAAAGGAGGGTATTTCCTTCAATTGGGAAATGGCTGAACAAATTGTGGTATATGCTGGTGATGGAATACTATTGTGCTTAAAGGAATAATAAACTGGAGGAATTCTATGTGAACTGGAAAGATCTCCAGGAATTGATGCAGAGTGAAAGGAGCAGAGCCAGAAGAACATTGTACACAGAGACTGATACACTGATAAAATCGAATGTAATGGACATCTGTACTAGCAACAATGCAATGACCCAAGACAATTCTGAGGGATTTATGGAAAAGAACACTACCCACATTCAGAGGAAGAACTACAGGAGTAGAAACACATAAGAAAAACAACTGCTTGGACACTTGGGTTGATGAGGACATGATTGGGGATGTAGACCTGAAAAGACCACACCAATGTAACTATCAATAACGTGTAAATAAGTCTTGACTGACCACACATAATAAAACCAGTGGAAATGCAAATTGGCTACAGCAGAGGGGGGTGGGGGGGTTGAAGGGGTGAAGGGGAAAGTAAAAACATAACTTATGTAACCATGGAAAATTTTTCTAAAAATGAAAATTTATTTAAAAAAAAAAAAGCTTTATGTTAGGCTGATTCTGTTGTCATCTCTGGCATCAATAAAGGACTTTGATTTTCCCATATGTTAAGTGATAAATTATGTCACCTACAATTCTTTGACTATTTTCGAAAGAAGTGAAATAAATGCATACCCTTCAAAAAAAAACAATCACTCTATTGCAAATATGAATAACATGGAAATAGATCTTGTTCAGTGATACATGTAAAACCCAGTGGAATTGCTTGTTGCTCTGGGAGGGGGTTGGCAGGAGAGGAGGGAAAAAACATCAATCATGTAACCATGGGAAAATATTCTAATTAATTAATCAAATGAACTTAACAGTAAGTAAATAAATAAATAAAGGAAGAGCAGTTACACTTCATAAATCACCAAATACTTCAAATCAGGGCTTAATTTGGAGTGTTATTTTCTAGCCTTGAGAAAATGATCAAGAAAAAGTCAGTAATGTATATTAAACATAAAGGTATGCAATCCAAAAAAATAAAATAAAAAATAAAAATAAAATAATTAAGGCATAAGGAGTGGTGGAAAAGATGATAAATTCAGCATCAGAGAGTGTAGATTTAATTCCTGGCTCTGCAACTTACTATTCTGTGACCTTGGCAAAGTCTGGTCCTTTCTGGACCTCAATTTCCTTATATATTACGACTAGGCCAGTGATGTCAAACAAACCCAAATAGAAATAGATCCCTAAGGGCTACATATGGACTTGGAAAATCACAAATAAATTTTAATATGCTGTGTTGTATTTTCAAATTTATTTTGTTAAGCACTTCCCAAATATATTTTAGTCTGGTTACCTGTTGAGCATTCTGTGGGCCTCAAGTTTCCTATGTCTAGACTAGATGATCTCTAAGATCCATTTGGGCTTAATATAGTCTTAATATTCCACATTCCATTTAATAAATAGAAATTTTGAGACAAGGAGCAGTTAAGTGACTTGCCCATAATCATACATCTAGTGTTGGAGATGAGATAGGAATCCTAGGCTTTCTGATTGCACATCTAGCACTCTGTCATCTTGCCCAGCATGACATTTATCTTCACTAGTATACTCAGACTAGGAAGCTGATTTTTATTTCTGATAAAATATTTATTAAAACATCTTTTCTTCCAATAACAATACAATTCATAAGAAACATATCCTTCTTAACTGAGACATCTTGGTCTAGATCCTGAGTCACATCTGGCAACAGCAAAAAAAAAAAAAAAAAAAAAGTATCTATTCCAGTTAGTCCCTGCTAGTATCCCAAAGGGGTTTATTCTAGGAAATGAGGAAAGTCCAGTTGCTCTTAGTTATTATCCTTCCAGCTCTAATTCCTGCCCTGCTCCCTACTTAATCAGTCATTTCCAAGCTATTTGTTATAATTCACTCATTTAAGTCATGAACAATGCTTCATTACCCAATTTGGGGTTTTCTTGACAAAGATCCTGGAGTGATTTACCATTTCCTTCTCCACCTTCCCAAAGCATAGAATTAGCTAAAGAGAGGATGGGGACTGATTTTCATTGGTTTTCTACTACTATAGTTCAGAGTAATGAAAAGTGAACATGAATTAATAATTTAAGGATTTATGAAATAGTGTTAGGCATATTTGATTCTTTGGGTACCCACCAAGAAAGATGATGATAGGCACAGAAAGCAGGATGGATGTTACACTTTAATTAAACATAGAGAATATGGGGCCAAAAGAAACAAGAAAAACAGATAGCAGTTGCAAACACAGAGGAGACACTGTAGTAACCATGGATCAGAATTGGGAATAATAGACATCATGGACCCTACATAGATAGAAGAGGGCTAGGGTGAGGGAGTGGGAGAAAGGAAATGGAAGAAGTTTGAGGTCTCTTTTTTTAAAACCTTTAAGTTATATCTGAAAAATCAATATTAAATATATTAGTTCCAAGGCAGAAGAGTAGTAAAGGCTACTCAATTGTGGTTAAGTTAACTTAGCCAAGGTCACACAATTAGGCAGTGTTTGATTCCAGATTTGAACCCAGGACCTCCCATCTCTAGACCTCACACTCAATCCACTGAGCCATTCAGCTGCCACATGATGTCTCATTTTAATAGGATTTTGGGGGGAAACAGATCAGCTCCTATTTGTGTCACTTTGGGGTTAGCTCATTTATATATCCAAATCATCTCAAGGTTATCAGTAAAACTTCAAAGTCCTCATCTCAAAGTTTTCAGCAACTTTTTGACACTCTGCCAGTCTGTGGATTCCTGGCTTTTATCTGAAATTCATATATCACAAGACTGGAGCTGTGGATTCCTGGCTTTTATCTGAAATTCATATATCACAAGACCAGAACATGACGAGGAGTGTCTAGATGGTTTCCCTCAATTTTTACATGATAATAGCTAGGTGGTACACTGGCTAGAGAGACAAATCTGGATTCAAGAAAAATCTACATCCTAAATTCAGATCTGGCTTTAGACACTTATTCTGTGGTCTTGGGCAGGTCTTTTGACCTTGTTTACTTCAGTTTATCATCTGTAAAATGAGTTGAAGAAGGAAATAGCAAGCCACTCCAGTGGTTTACACCCAAAACTCAAATGGGGACAAATTAAGAACTTGAGAATCATATGAAATAATGTGTGTAAAACACTTCAAAACCTAAAGCGCTATTATTAATTAATATTTTATTTTAATTAAATTTTTAATTAGTGTAACTATTAAGTATTTAATGTAGCCTTATTGTTTTGCAAGTCTTAGAGAGTTAGAAGAAATCTTAGAACAGAGAAGGGAGAATGTGAAGATTGGAAGAAACATAGAATATGTCATTTCAGAGCTGAAAGTGATGTCGGAACAACATAGAATGGACTAGTTGGACTCAATCCTAGACTGTAAAAAGTTATAACACAGAATGTCAAAGCTAGAAAGGATCTCAGAGTATAGACTCTGAGTCTGGAAAGAACCTTGGGGAATAAACTCTTTTTCATATTTGAATTAGAAAAGGCCTTAGGACAGAAATGTTCATGTTTGGCAATGAGAAAATATTCAATGTTCAAATTCCAAGAAAGGCAAAACAAAAAACTGAAGTATTTGAAAACATAAACTGACAATCTTTAGAAATAACCTCTGTGATAGCTTAATAGTGACAGTCTACATTCTTGAGTTTCACACCTTTTAAAATTAAATCAGTGCCCCAGAATACCCATCAGAATGAGCCCTCGAGTGGCTAAATCAACTCTCTATCTCTGGTTCTATCAGTCTCTTCCATTCTCTTTATCCTTCTCTCTCCCTTATTAAAATATATATATAAAATAAACCCTTACCTTCCACCTTAGAATCAATACTATGTATTGGTTCTAAGGCAGAAGAATAGTAAGGGCTAGGCAATGTGGATTAAGTGACTTGCCCAGGGTCACACTGCTAGGAAGTATCTGAGGCCAGATTTGAATCCAGGATCTCCCATTTCTAGGCCTAGCTCTCAATCCACTGAACTACCCAGCTGCCCCCCAAAGCAGCATTTTAAAAGAAATTATTGGAAGGAATATATAGTTATGATTCAGTTTTAAAAAGAAGTGATGAGTAGCAATAAATGGGGGCTTTTCTGGCTAGAAAAGCATACACAAGCAGTTCTCCTGACAACACCATATGAAGGAACCTGAAATGTGGGATGTGACAATTAGCTGGATCAAATTGAGTTTGTCTGCTCCCTAAAATATTGGCAGTTATGTGTCAGCATTTCAACAGATATGTGATTTCCTATGTGTGGGCACTGCTTCTGACCAAACAGATCACAACCTACACAGGCTTTTCATCTTATGCACCTTTTATCCATGTTCTTCACAATCTTCTATAGCAGTGATTCCCAAAGTGGGTGCCACTGCCCCCTGGTGGATGCTGCAGCGATCTAGGGGTGCAGTGATCTTTCCTACTAATTGCTATTAAAATTTTTAAAAATAATTTCCAGGGGGCTAAGTAATATTTTTTTATGGAAAGGGAGCAGTAAGCCAAAAAAGTTTGGGAACTACTCATCTAAAGTATAAATGGGAAAGAAAGATTCCTTCCCCATCCTGCATGGATATGAATTCAGCAGGAGAGTTTTCTCTTCTCTTACATTCTTTATAACTATCTCTGTTGGATTTTCAGTGACCTGCACTTTTGATTCTTTAGTGATATTTTTAATGATATTCCATGATCTGAGCTGCTAGACAACATTACTATAATAATAATAGTGGTTTTTGTTTGTTTCAGGGATGTGCTTGGAGTTCATAAAAGCACTGCACAATTTTCCAAATGCAATCCGGCCCACTTTATTCCTCTTGTTCAATTCTAGGCTCAACTTATTGTCTTTCTAAGACAATGTCTATATGAGATGGTTTTTTTTCAATGGCTTTAGCTCAATGTCTGTTAAAATCGAATGTTAAAAGTAAAGTTAAAATGTCATAGTCAGGAAAACATATTCAACATATGCTTGCCAAAGATATTTGCTACTGTCATGAAGTATCTCCAGCACAAAATTAGAATGGAAAATGAAATGTTGCTAGAGCAATAGAAGTTCATGGATAGATTTTAAGCATTCCATAAACTGAGATGGGAAAAGAAATTAAATGTGTGTGCGTGTTACTTTTGCTAACCTCTTTCTTTTAATTATGAATGTGGATAAGAAACATTATTCTGAGAAGGAATCCATAGACTTCACCATATTGTCAAAGGAGACAATAAAGGTTAAGTAGTCCTGTTCAAGAAAAATGACTCCAGATATTGTGTAGAGTCAGAGGAGTAAAACTTGATGTTCCAAGTGCTACTCTCAAACAGATTAAAATGTAATTGGGATTGGCTTTGAAAAAATTAAGATTCTTCAGTTTATGTCTTTGGGTAAAGAGTGTTTTGTAATAGTGTTTATATAATTCCTGTGTGTTTTCTGAACCAAGTAGAATGAAATATTTTATGCTTTCTTGCAGTAATTTTAAGTAGAATTTCCTTTTCTATATTTTCCTCTTGGGTTTTATTTGCTTTATACAAAAATGAGCTAATTTTTGTCGGTTTATTTTATACCCTAAAATTTTGCTCAAGTTTTCATTGGTCCAATGGTTTTTTAGTTAATTGCCTAGGATTTTCTAAATAAACCATCATATCATCAACAAATATGATAATTTTATTTCCTCCTTACCTGTGTTAATCCTTTCAATTTCTTTTTTTTAATTAACCAAGCAAAAAATTCTAGTAATACACGGAATATTACTAGATAATGGATATCCTTTGCTCCTGTTTTCATTAGAAATGGTTCCACTTTGTTCCCATTCCAGATAATGCTGACTCAAATTTAGATACAGACAACATCTCATTTTTAGGAAAAATTAATTTTTTCTTATGTTTTACTACTATTTTTAGTTAGTAATGGGTTCAGCTCTATGCCTTTACATTTGTTGTCCCCCATATTTTTAATCGTCTCCCTCTTCATCTCTACCTCCCTGCTTCTTTGGATACCTTCAAGTCTCAACTAAAATCTCAGCTTCTGCAAGAATCCCTTTTCAATACTCCTTAGTGCTAGTGCCTTCCTCTAAGATGATCTACAAACCTTGTATGTATATAGTTGTTTCCATCTTGTTACCTTCATTAGACTATGAACTCTTTGAAGGCAGGAACTGGTTTTGTCTTATTTGGGGTCTCAGGAACTTAGTACTATGCTTGACACAAAGTAGGCACTAACAAATGCTTGTGGATATCACTGTATCAATTGTGTTTGTGTATGTGCATTTGGAAACAAAGAATTGTTGAGTTTTATTTGTGATACATTTTTCTTTGTTGTCATTCAGTTATTTTAGTCACGTCCCACTTTTTGGGGCCCTATTTGAGGTCTTCTTGCAAAGATCCTAGAGCAGTTTGTCCAGGGTCACAGTGTGTAAATGTCTGAGGCTAGATTTGAATTCATGAAGATGAATCTTCCTGGCTCCAGCCCAGGCATTCTATGTGCTCCACCACCTAGCTGCTCCACATAAGGGAGGGAGAAGTTCATAACATCCATGTTCATGGTTGATTGTTAGGGCTTCCTGCCCCCTCCTTTTCTATTATGCCTTTTATTTTCTCTCTTTTCACCACCCTCTTACAAGAGTTAGACATTTTCCTATCTTTAATATATATCTTGAGAATCAACCCATCAGTGTTCTAAAAATTGTGCTTACTCTGACATAGCCCTATTCTGAGTAAGATCAGTTAATGTTTACAAGTCATAAAAATATGATTGACTCCATATCTGCCTCCTCTGCAACCATTCCTGAAGAAATGGAAGGGAAATACAAAGGAGTGAAGGCCCTTTTGATTTTTCTTTATTCTATGTGTTTCTATATCCATAGACTTCAGTGCCAAGTCCTCAGCAGATTGATGACAAATTCCTTTGTACTGACGCTGCTCTTCAGAAAGAGACTCGGTTTGCTTAGAAAGATCAAAGGATGAAAAACAAGATGCTTAAATTCCTTTCCCACAGATTACTAGATTAATTGTATCACCCCATTGCCCAGACATGCTGAAAAACAGATAGTAGACCACACCGGTCTGTAACTGGGAACCAGAAATCGTGAGTCTTGCCTTCTTGCTATGTGACCATGAATGAGTAACTTTGCCTTGCAGAGTCTCAATTATAGAGATATCAGCAATATCCCTCCCAGCATGGACATTCTAGGGTAACTTCCATTTCTAGCATTCTCTGTTCTAAGAGCTCTTCTGTTTCTGATCAAGTCCCTTCCATCTCTGAAATTCTTTCTTTTGCGCGCTAAGGTCCCTCCTAGCTGATTGATTTTGTGCTTTTCACAACTAGTAATAATTCACTGTTATGGAGACCAGAAGTATATAGTGTATGTAGGAGCACCACCTAGTGGAGTGATGCTAGTAGGACACCACAGTGATCTTGGCTATATGGAATCTTCAAAACAAAAGAAAACAAAATCAATACTATTTGCTTGCTGCATCTCCTCAATGACATCCAAGCTCCCCAGGGAATGGATTTTTGTTTTTGTTTTTTCTTTTTGCCTTCTCTTTGCCCAAATGGGCAGCTAAATGCCACAGTGAATAGCCCAGGGACTTATTACTTGTGCAACCCCTGGCAAATCACTTAAGCCCAATGCCTTAGATTTCTCATTTGCAAAATGAGTGCTGGAGAAAGAAATGGCAAACCACTCCAGCGTCTTTTTTCAAGAAAGCAATGGCTTCTGGAAGAAAAAACGGTTTCTAGGCTCTCCTTTCTCTAATCCAACTTGCGTTCAGCTGTCAAAATTATCTAAAGTAAAAGTCTGACCATGTTACTTTTCAATGGTTCCTTTTTTACTACAAAATATAATATAAACTCTTCAGCTTTGTATCTACTTCTTGTTGTTCAGTTGTTCTGGGCATCTCTCACTCTTCCTGATCCCATTTGGGGTTTCCATGGCAAAGATCCTGGAGTGGTTTGCCATTTTCTTCTCCAGCTCATTTTACAGATGAGAAAACCGAAGCAAACAATGTTAAGTGACTTCCCCAGAAAGATGAAGCTAGTAAATGTCCAAGGCAAGATTTGAATTCAGGAAAATGAGTCTAACTGATTTCAGACCTGGTGCTCTATCCATTTTACCACCTACCTCCCCAGGGCTTGTATTAAATAACCCATTAAGGTCCCTTTAAGCTCTAAATTTATGATTCCATGACCTTAGATATGATTCTTCTGAGATCCCTGCCAACCCTAAGAATTTTTTTATTTCTATAACCAACGAGTATTTTCTAACTTTTGCAAGAATAAAAATGTTTCCATTTGTCCCTGTGACATCTCTAGAAAAAAACAACAGAAGTCATAAAACATGGAGAAAAGAAGATGCCAGATCACAAAGTGTTTTCAGTAGGTACATAATCCAAATTTCACATCCTGGGTATGATAATCCTCTTTCAGCTTCTGCTTTGTCATAAAATGTATAACATGGAACTTCCTATTTCCTATGACAACTCATTTCCATGCCAGATAACTGAGGAAATTTTTTAGTTGAAATCCTTCCATTGTTTTTAGGTCTGCCTTCAGAGGTTATATAGAACAAAAGTAATCTGCTGTCTCTATGCTAGACTTTCAGATACTTAAAGATAGTGATTATAACCATTTCCTGTAAGTCTTTTCTTCTCCAGGTTAAACATTTTTTGTTTCTCTAACTGATCCTTTTATTGTATGGTATATGGGCCCCTCCCCATTTTGGTTGCCTGCCTAAGGAAATTATCCAGTTTGTCAATGAAGTCCATGAAGCTCCAAGAGTGAAGAGACCTGGTGATTCATTCGGTCTTTCTCAGTAAGTTGCTCCATAGTCTGTGACTTCAGATATGTCATAACCTCAGTTGACTTTGGTTTCCTCATCTTTTCAATAAAGATGTTAGATTTTTAAAATCATGAACTATGACTTCAAGTCCAATTCCCTGTCCACTACAAACGTGGGTGCCTATGTCATCCACTTTTAATAAACTATGACTAATGGAATTTAATAAAAATTGATTAAGTATTTCCTATTTCAGATGATACATGGGAAAATTATAAAATTTAGATAAGAATTCATCTCTGATCCCATAGACCCTTCAGATTAATGGTGGGGTTAAGATACATACTATGATTTATAAAATCTGAACAAATGAAAACTTATTATCTACTCTTTTGAGAATTAGAGTAATTTTTCCTAGGGGAAATTTCCTGCAGTTAAATTAGACCTTAAAAGGTGAGTAGTGTCATCCCATTATGTTCCTAAGTGTCTGATCCCACCAGATTGGAGTTGAACTGAGTAAGAGAAATGCACTGAGGAAGAAGCAAAAGATATTTACATTTTTTCTTCTCAGCAGAACAAGCATGCATGTGGGAACACTTTCCTAAGGAGAGGAGCCTCTTAGATACAGATATTAGCCAACTTTTATTGTTTGAAATATGAGGAACAGAAAAAAGAAAAAATAGATTGTGGCTTAAGGGACAGGGTGTAACAGCCAATTCTTGACAGTAGCTCCTTGTGACTTTGGGGGTTTTGAGGAGATCAGCTAACAGTTGTCTAATCTGGAAATCTCAGGAGCCTCTCCTGGTGAGATGATCATCTTATCAGGAAAGGTTCCTGGAATTGTTCTTAGTCCAGGCTCTGTTGGTATAGTTAGGTCAGGATTTAGTTGATAGGTCCCTATTTCTTAACCTTAGCTTATAGTTGCAAGGGATTATTGTTATGTATCAGAAACCTCTGGAAAAATGGAGGCTCAAGCAAATCCAACCAATTATTATAGTTAATATTCCTTTCACTTTCTCAATAGAAATGCAGAAAATGTGGATACAGTTCCTATAAGGAGGACAATTCTTGGCCTCAAGAATAACACTGAGCAAATGTAGAGGTGGTTGAAAATCATGGGTATCATAGGATTTTAATTAGAAGAGAAAGTTATGATATCTAGTCTAACTCTTCACTCCATTTAGAAGATAGTGTAGACCTTCAAACAGGGTCTCCTCTCCCACGTTCAAGGAAGAGAGAATTCATAATCTGTTTCCTTATCTATAAATAAGGAACTAAAATGACTTGCCCAAAATCACAAAATATTAAACAATAGAGCATAATTTGAATTTAGGCATTCTGATGAAAAATGCTGGGAGGGAATGTTTGGTAGGAAAGGTATTGAATTTATGGTTGGAACTCAAGTCCCTATTCTGAAATTATGTAACCAAAACCAATTCACTTCCTCTTTGGGCCTTATATTCTTCTTTAAAATGGTGATGGAAGTTCAATGTTAGACTAAACAATTCCCAAGTTTCATCTCAGGTCTAAATCTTATGATTTGAAAGTGGTGTTTTTCTTATTAGGCAGGAGTTACCAGTCTCAGATGACATATTTCTCAACATAGGAAGATGTCACTAAATGTTTGTTCAAATTAAATTCATTAGGCTGCCTTGAACTGTCAATACCAAGATGATAGATGCTACCACTGGAAGGTTCACTGCACATTATATTTGAGAAAGCCCCATATTTACTCTTCTTTATCCTGAAAGAAAATATGTCCTTAATAAAAAAATGAAATAAGGAAGAGGAAGATGTCTCCTAAATTAGACACAGGGCCATTTATAGTTTATGAAGAATTTTTCCCATCTATTATTTCCTCTTACTTCCTTTTGAGAACATTATAGAAAGGATTATTTTTACTATTTTACAGAGAGATAAACCAACACCCCGCTCAGTGAAGGGATATGGTTGACCTAAGATCACAAGGCCATTCAATGGAAGATTTTAAATCTGAGCCTAAGTCTGTTGATTTCTAGTTTAGGGATTTTTTTTTAACCTTTGGGAACATGGAAACTTCCCGAATAATGCCTATTGATCTGAGTGCCTATACCAAGGGATACTAACTTGAAAGAACTGAGGATATACAATGTGGGTCAGACAAGGAGCTAAAAAATATCAAATGGTTGAAGGTCTTTTGGGCAGAGAGGGATTAGATATGTTCTGTTTGGGAGGTAGAATGATGTAGTTAATGGAAAGCCAACTTGGTAGCTAGGAAGGCATATTACTGTAGTGAGGTGGTGGCTAAGCATGGGACTGTGAAGAACCACTGGATAAGGGAGAAAACCTGGACTGAAAGCTTTGCTCAGCAACTAACTCTATGACTCTTTCTGCTGAAAGGGCCACTATTTCCCAGGATCTTTGGTAAATCAAAACAACCCTGGAAGACTATCTCAGAGTAATGGAGGGATTATATCTTTTCTGTTCAAGTGGGAACCAAAGAATGAGATGATGAATCATTAAAGTAATGGAGCATAATGTTAGCACTCCCAACCTCACAGGGTGGTGGGAAGTCTAGTACATTGGAAAAAATTAGATGCCATTGAAACAAAAAACTAAAAAAGTATTTCTTTAAAAAAAAAAGCCCTTATCTTCTGATTTCCAATCAATACTAAGTTTAGGTTCCAAGAGAAAAGATCAATAAAGACTAGGCAATTGGGGTTTAGTGATTTGCCCGTGGTCACAGAGATAGGAAGTGTTTGAGGTCAAATTTGAGCCTACAACCTTCCTTCTCTAGGCCTTGTGCTCTGAGCACTGAGTCACTTAGTTGCCTCCTTAAAAATTATTTCTGAAGAACTTACTATATGCCAGAAAATATGATGAGCCCTGGTCATACAAACACAAACTATCTCTGCCTTTAAAGAATTTACATATTACTATGAGAAGACAAATATATGAAGAGTGGTGGTCAAAAAAAGGAGTCACAGGATTATACACAAAGCTATAGGACAATGGACTGGCATATTCTTTATAGTAAGCAAGATAATATTAATTTGGTTATGTTTCCCTGAGAAAGATTTGGGAAGGTATGTTGGTATAAACTCACTCAGTCACCACTCAAAATAGCTGAGCTGAGTTGTGGAATTCTATAATTGAGTGGGTTAATATTTGGAGGCCTGGGGCATGGCCTCTGGAGATCTCATTCAGAAGGCCACTATTCCTGGTAAGGAAAAGTTGGAAAGATCTAGTGGGAAGGTGACAAAATGCCTGGTTAAATCACCACTTGTGTTGAAGTTTGTCAGTTCCTCTCAGCCTGGTTTAACCCATCTGTTGAGACAATTTTACCAGGATGTGGCTGCTGGGCATGTTACAGCTTCTTGGAACCACAAGTGAGAGTTGGATGATAGGTAGACACCAAAGCAGCCCTGAGGAGGACTTTGCAAATGCTCAAACCAGATGTAACAATCCTCCCTGAAGACCCCATACACCCTAGTATAATCACAAGGAGCACAGATGCAGACTCATCCATATACCAGTTCAGGTCACTACATCACAAGCTGGCCATCCTAATGCCTCAGGACAGGACCCCTGGATGACCTCTGGTATTCTTCGTGGTACCTCATTGCTTTTTTACTTTTCTTCTATTATATCTATTCGTTCCTGGCTTCAGAAAACATTCTCATGTCTCTCTTCCTCTCAAGACCATGTATTTTTCTTTACCACTTGCTTGTATTCAGGTAGTACAATTTCCTTTTATAGGTCAAGGATGCACAATTTCTTCAATGGAGATAGTCCTTGCACCAGCACAGGAAGAATCCTGTTTACACCAAAACAGTTCACCCTCTCTGATGATCAAATTTTTGGTGATGGGAATGATCGGTCTGATCCTAAGTCAGTCTATCTCTAGGTCCACATGCAATTCAACAAATTCAGCTCATTTAAGTGCCTAATATATGCATATTAGTATATATGTATATGTATATAGTATATAGTAATGAGGAGAAAGATAAGAAGGAACTGATCTGTTCCCCTAAAAAGTTTCCATTTTACTGGGGGCACAAAGTAGTCCACAGAGGAGTGTGTTGTAAGTTCTGGCCAACTGGGAAGAGCCAATTGTTAAGTTTTCATTATAAGCATTATTTACACTTCAGAATTCAGAAAGCTACAAATTAGGTCATGATTTATTGTTTTGTTGATTATGCAGACTTAAGAATGAAACACAGGAAATATAAATAATGCAGATTAAACTTAAAAGTGTGTCCTGCATGCTTTTTGGGAGATCCAACCTGGCCACAGATAAATTGTAAACAAATAAATATGAAGCACATACAAAATAAAGCAAAGTAATTTCAAAAAAAGAGGAGGAACAAATAAATATGAAGCACATACAAAATAAAGCAAAGTAATTTCAAAAAAAGAGGAGGAAAATGTGGAAGAACAGGAACAGCTGGAATGGAAAAGTCTCATGAGAGGGACTTTAATAGGAAACTAGGGATTCTCAATCTTCTTCAACCTTGCACTCCTCAGGTAATGTTTGAATGCATGAGGTTATCTCAGGGCCAACATGAGGCATCACAAAGGACTGACAGGGAAGGTGTGGCATATATAAAATCATCATAATAATTGTAATGAAAACAACTCAATTAATTAGTGCTTAATGGTTAAAAAAGCAGCCTCATGATTTATGAAACATTTTACCTGCATTATCTCCTTTGATATTCATATTACTATTTTGAGGCAGCTCTGCTGTAATGGAGAGAATATTGATTTTGAAGTTAGGAGGCCCAGGTCATTGTATAAGCTACCAGCTTTCCTAACCTTTAGTTTTTCTTTCTACAAAATAATATAAAAATAATTATACGAACTCCTTTCCAAAGGTGGTGGAAATAAAATATATATCAAACACTTTGAAAACCGTAAATCATAATGTGAATGTGAGCAATTATTATAATATTCTAGGTCCTTAAGAACAGTTTCATTTTTATCTTGAAAATTAATTTTTTAGAACACATCTATTTTTGAACCTATTCCTTCTGTCTCCTCTGTCCTGTGAGACATCACTTTTAATAAGAGAGGAAAAAGAAAGCAATACAGCAAAACTAATCAAGACATCAATTAAATTTGACAGCATATGGAATATCCCACACCCATAATCCTCAAACTCAAAAGGAAAAGGAAGGTAGTACATTTTGTAGTTTTGCCTACAGGGACCTCTGACCATTATAATGACAGTATTCATTTTTTATTTTAGTTCTTTCCACTTACGCAATGATTATTATAAATATCATTTTTCTAATTCCATTTTATTTCATATCACTTCATATCCATTTTTCCACACTTCTCTGAATTCTGCATACTTGTTTCTAATAGTGCAGTAATACTTTCACATAGCTATGTGCCACATTTTGCTCAGCCATTCCTCAACAATCATATCCTTTAGTTCTTTTTTTTTGCTAAAAGTGCTATTAAGAACACATCTAATTTATAAATATTATATATATTCATGTAATATATATATATATAACTATGTGGGTATATATGTGTTCAAACTCTTACCTTCTGTCACAGAAACAACTCTAAGACAGAAGGGCAAGGTTTAGGCAATTAGGGTTATGTGACTTATATAAGAAATAAAGAAATCTCTGGGCCGTCTGAGCTAATGATCCAAACTTTAATTGTGGAAATTGGAAATGTGAAAATCACCATACGCAACTTTTGGCAAAGACCTAGGCTTTTGACAATCAATTAACAAAAGTGATTAATAAAACCAAGTTACAGAATATGTTACTAAAGTTTAGGAAATATTTTCTGAGGTTTGATAAATTCCAATAAAGGTTTTAATATAGGCAGTCCCCATTTGCTCTTGTCCTTCTGATGATTTAGCAACAATTAAGACATCTTGTTTGGCCATCAGAAGGATTTACACAGACCAGGGCCTCTGGTCAATGTCTCAATCTCTAGATCTAGATACATAGAATGTATGATTGATTCAAAGTATGCCACAAGCACTGTTCATCATTGCAGTTTGAAAGTAAGAATAACAAAAATATAGGGATGAATCTGATCAGGATACAGTTTTCAGTCATCTCTACTTGCTAATACAAATTATAGACTGATATAATCAGACTTAACTTATTATACTGACTCTCAAAGATAAACCAAAACTACCTCTATGGGCCACAAACTATGAGGAACCCAGTGAATATAAATCCTTCACAAAAGTAAATACCATCTTGTCTTTGTAATACATTCATAATTTCTGCTACTGACTCAGTGGTTATTTCTGGTGTCTTAATCAGGAATCAGTATTCAATCAAGCTGCACCCTTAACATTCCAGAGTTCGTAACAGAAACTCTTAATTTTATTGGTAATACATAATACTCTAATAACCCACATGATATCTGTCTTTTCTACTACTGTGGCTAATATTAAATTATTATAACTGATCTTATACACAATTTACTGAGTCTAACTCTTTATAAAATCATAATTACAGTTCATAACTAAAGGATTATATGTGATCCCTTGTTTTATAATCACTGATACAGGGGGCAGCTGGGTAGCTCAGTGGAGTGAGAGCCAGACCTAGAGACAGGAGGTCCTGGGTTCAAATCTGGCCTCAGACACTTCCCAGCTGTGAGACCCTGGGAAAGTCACTTAACCCTCATTGCCTACCCTTACCACTCTTCTGCCTTGGAGCCAATACACAGTATTGACTCCAAGACAGAAAGTAAGGGTTTAAAAAATAACAATAATCACTGACAAAAATAATGAATGCAATTTCCTTTTCTCTTGCCAAGGTCACATGGCTAGGAACTGTTTGAGGCCAGATTTGAACCCAGACCTCCTTACTCTATGTTATGAATATTTTAATGTGTATGAGACTTGTCTTTATTTGTTTCCTACCTAGGAAATTTAGCTATTAGCAAAAAGAATTGGTAAAAGATGGTAATGGAATAGGATTTTCTATGGAAGACGAGGAGACATCCATCAAAATAAATCCTGATATGCTGCAAACTGAATATTCTTTGGCCCAGTCTCTTCAAAGTCCTTTGTTCTGCCCCGGTATTTCTGGCTGGGACAGTTTAGTCAGCCTGAGTGTTCTTGTAGCCAAGTTCCTTACAATAACAGCTGATATTTTCTCATTTCTTTATGCTTTTGAAGGACTTTCCCGTCTAGAGATTCTTCACATTAGAGCTATAAGGGAGAAAGTATAGTGTTTAGTGTCTATATTTTGGGAAGAAGGAAAAATAAGGCAAAGACTATTAGATAAGTGGCCTGATTTGTATCTGTCCTGGGGTAGGCAGACTTGGGTCCTAAAGGTTAAAAATTGGGTTCATTACAGCAGCTAGGATCATAAATATGCATTTAATTTCTCTGTGCCTTAGTTTATTTATCTGGAAAATGAAGGAGACCCATCCCTCCATGACCACTAAGGCCCCTTCTAGCTCTAATGCTATTATTTCTTTAATTTTATTGTCCTTCAAACCTGGAAGAGTATTTTCATAAACTCCCTTTCCACTCAAAGCAAGGGCCGTTGTGAATGTTCCCCTAGGGTATGTTAGCACTCAGCCTCCAATCTTTGCAGATGGATAGACGGCAACATGAATCACCAATCACTGATTGAACATTTGAGAAGAGTTTTATCACTTTCTTCAGATACTCACATATAAATCATTTTGAAAATATTAAAATGATTCTTAGCTTGTCTCCTTCCATCAAATTCTTGCCTCTACTCAGTGCCCAGAAGTACCAACTTAAGCTTCCAGAATCAATTCCTTCATCTTGCTCCCCAAACCAACTCCCCCTACTGGCTTTCTTATTTCCCTATTTGTTCTATAGTGTATGATAATTCTTTATGGCCCATATGAAAAATGTAAAAGAAGGTTGGATAGGTGTTTTTAAGCCCACCTTACAGCTGACAAAAATAAGTTTCAACAAAAAATATTATTTTAATACTTCAAGGGTCTGAGATTTTGTCCATGTGGGTGAGTCCCCTATTGATACAGGCATATCCTCTGGACAGCTCTGTAGAGTGATTATCCCTGGAAGGTTCATCTCTCTACATCCAGGCTGTTTATGAATATCCCTGGGCTTGACTAGAATGGTCCTTGGATAATAGTATCCAGACTATCAGTGGGCACATACCCAATGTCCTTTGTTCTGGTAGAACCACTTAGAACACACTTTCTCATGGCAGAGCCATAGAGAACCCAGGACCATTTCAGCATCATAATTAGACCTCAAAGTTAGATATTAGTCAAAGAAAAGTATAAAAATTCACATTTCTATAGCATTTAGACTTATAAGGAACGACCTGGTTAAGTTCAGAAAAGCTTGTAACCAGGAAGTTGAGTACAGATGGCTAATGTTTTTGGTCAGTGAAATTCATGGAGTCTATTGAAGTGTAAAAGCATCACATTGTACTGGAAATATATGTATTTGAAGATATTAAACCAGGATCCTGAAAGTACTAGAATATTTACAAGGAATGAATGAATAATTCTATCCCTCCCAGCTTGGCATCTCTGGACAAGGTAATGTTTGATATACAACACATTCTTTTGGCTCATTCTTTCACCAGATGGGCATGGAAAGGAGCCGTGGAAAGTAAATAGTTTTTACATGGCAAAGTAGAAGAACAACAGTATTGGTGGGCACCTAGCAAGGTCATTCTGATCCACCCACCATGCTTTGGTTACCTGGTTGGCAAAGAAAGGTCAGAAAGGAATCAGAGATAATACAATAGTCATAGAATTTCATAGACAGAAACTCAGAATTTCATAAAGAATGCTTTATATACAAAGTATGGATCAAAGTCAAACCTTTCCAGATTCTTCCCAATTGTTAGCACTTCCCCAACCCAAATATATAATGTATATATTGTGCATATTATTTGTATTTACTTAACTGCCTCCTTCTAACTTTAAACCTTTTGTTTTTTGTTTTCTTCTCAGATAGAGAAAAACAAGTCACTTTTTCTTTGATGCAGTGAACCCTGAGATAACTGAAGATAAAAATCAAGTTTTTCCTTTTTCTAATCTTTCCTTCTTTGGGCTTATTGTCCCATTTCATTCAGAGGACTTTGCCTTTCAGCATCTATCTAGTCTGGTCTATTCCACTCAAGGAACATTTGTGAAGTGTTTTGTGCAAATCCCTGTGCTTGGCATTCTGGGGATTGAAGATGGGAAGGAGAAATGAATAAGTCCTCATCCCTGTCCTTGGGGAATCAATAGTCTACTCTAGCAAATGTGTCAAATCTATTTAGAGTAATAATGTATGTCATTGTCATAAGAATCAAGTAAAATTGTTGGTTTGTGATCAGGGTAGCCCTGCCTCCAGTGAAAGAATGGAACATAATTTAAACATTCTGTACAATTTCCATAGAACGTAGAAGGTTTCTAGAAGAGTAGGTAAGAGATAATCCTCGTATTTATGCTGTCATGGAAAGACTTGTCAGGAATGAGAAATCTAGATATGAGTTCCTAGTCTGTCATTAACCTGCAGTAGAACATTGGGCAAATCTCTTCCTCTCTGCCCTCTGGTTTCCTAATCTTAATAATACTCCTACCTGACAGAGTTGTTGAATGGATCAAAGGAGATAATGGACATGAAAGCCATTGATAGCCATAATTGCATATACCAACAAATGACCAATAGAATCTCCCATTTACATTTTAAAGGATTCAAATTTCTTTATTTTATTTGGCTCAACTTTGTGGACCAGTGAACTATGTTGAGTTCTGTCCAGCAATGTCAGGTCAGAGTGGGTTGGAGTTGTACTAGGTAATTCAGATTCCATTTCTGGTCAAGTCTGATCTCAGAATGGAGTACTGACCAATTGAAGAGAGCCAATCCTTCTTTTTGGTGTCTTTAATTTTCCTAAATAATGTCCTGCCTCTAAAACTGTCATCATATGCAGACTCACCAAGTATATTTCCTCTCCCATTGTCCAAGGCAATGAAATAAACATATGGCCACCTATCTCACCTGTCTTTGAAAATATTGTTACCTAGTTTGTATCAAAACTTATGCCTTGTCTTTTAACTTGAAATCACAGGGAGTGGTTGATTTTTATCAATTTAAATCACATTCCTTATCATTCATGGGAATACACACAAAAGCTAATGAAATTATGCTAATTAGCATTTATATTTGCTTTGATGGCAAAAAATATGAATTATGGTAGTATCAAAATATCACTAGAGTCTAGAAACTTAATTCTAATTCCAAATTTGATACCTTTTACTCTTAGGCCAATCTCTCCTACACACAATATCAGTTTCCTCATCTAAAATGAGGTGTTTGTGGGGAAAAAAAGAGAAAAAAGCACACTTGTGTGAGTTGAAAAATAAAATGAAATAAAATGAAGGGGCTGGATTAGGTGATTCGGTAATTAGGTATTTCAAGGTGTGCAAAGCATTTTCCGCACAGTGGCCTTGAAAACTAGATAGTGCAAGTATTTTTCAGTGCATTTTACAGATAAAGAAATGAGAAAAGAATGATTTGTTCTTGGACATACAGCTAAGAGCCAGGATTCAGACCCAGATCTTCAGACTGACTGGATGTCCAGTCCTCTGTACTACACCCAAAATGAGGCTAAATATGATAGATGCAAAGAAATGATCTAAGCAAGGTTCTCTACTAAAATTTGAGGAGGGAAAGACTGCTTTTACCTAAGTAAAGGGGGCACATAGAAGTCTCCACAGAAGAGCTGGAAGCTGAGCGTAGAAAGAAAATAATTTCAAGAGACAGAGGAGAAGAGATGGATTTAGAATTTATAATGGTCCTGCACAAACCCATAGAGAGAGCAGGGAACAGGGAGAGTATAGGAAAAAGACTAGCCAGTGAATAGAGTGCTAGGTTTGAAATCAGGAAGAAATGAGGTCAAATTCAGCCTCAGACACTTCTTATCTGTGTAACCTGAGAAAAAAAATTACTTCTCTTGTTTACCTCAGTTTTCTCATCCATAAGATGAGGATAATAATAATACCTCCCTTCCAAGATTGTTATGAGGTTCAAATGAGATAATATTTATAAAGTACTTAGCATTGTGCCTGGCACATAGTAATTTGTTATTATTATTAAAGAGAGAAGGTTTAAGGTGGGGGTGGGGGGAGTAGAACACTAATCTGGAAAAATAAGTTATAGCCAACTTGCAAAGAGCCTTGAAGACAAAGATGAGAAATTTGTCTTTTTTTTTCTTGTAAGCAAAAGGGAACAATTGATGTGTTTTGAGAAGGGGGAATGACAGTCACATCAGGACTATAGAACAATTACTTTGGCAGCCTTAGGAAGCATATAGTAGAGAAGAGGAAATGAGATGCCAGGGGACCAATTAGTTGTAATAGCCTTGGTAAAAGATGATGTTGTGAGTATGTGGTGAGTCAAGAGGAAAGCATAGATATAAGAATTATTATAGAAGTAAAATGCACAGGTGGGTGTTGTAGTGGATAGAGTGCAGGACCAGACCAGAGTTCAAATTTGGCTTCAGACTAGTCGTGAGATCCTGGGTGAGTCACTAAACCCTGTTTGCCTCAGTTTCCTCATCTGTAAATTGTGCTGATTTAACCACTTCCAAATCACTCCAGGATCTTTGCCAAGAGAACCCCAAATGAGGTCACAAAGGATTAGACATGACTGAGCACTAATAACAAATAATGGAAATACAATCAACAGGAATTGGCACCTGACAACATAGGGTATGAGGAAGAGGTAGGGAGAAGAGGTTAGGATGATTTCAGAGTTTCAGATCTGGTTGTTTGGAAAATGGTGGTGCCATTAGCTGAAATATGGAAGTTGGACAGAGAGGTTGTAAATCTCTAGTAAGTACTCAGAGTTTGTTAAATTCAGTTAAATTGAATGTTGGAGTTTCTAGAAATAGAAAGGGTACTGACTCTAGATTCAGAGGACCTGTAGGGGAATCAATTAGTAAAGATGTATTTAGTACCTACTGTGTGGCAGAAACTATGTTAAACACTGGGAATTCAAAAAAATACAATAGATGGTTCTTGCCTTCAAGGAGATTATAATCTAATACAGGAGCTGCAGTTAGGTAGTTCAGTGAATAGAAAGCCAGTCTTGTAGATTGGAGATCCTGAGTTAAAATCTACTCTCAGACACTTTCTAGCTATGGGACCTTGGGCAAGTCACTTAACCACATTGCCTAGCCTTTATCACCCTTCTGCCTTGAAACCAATACTTAGTATTGACTTTAAGACAAAAAAGATATGGGGGGACTTCCAGGGGTGGAGCCAAGATAGCAGAGTAATCCAGAGAAGCCCCATGCCACCATGAGAATTCTCTCCAACCAAGATTAAAATATCACCATAAAATGAATACAGGAGTGAAAGAAACAACAAAGAGATACAGTGAAACAACAGATACAGGAGTGAAAGAACCAACAAGGAGACAGAATGAAACAACTTTTCAAGAAAAGAAAAACCCAAAAGATAGGCAAAGAACAACTGGGGCACTAGGGTGAGAGGAGAGAAGAGCCAGCAAGAAGCTGTAGCAAGGAGGGAAGAGTAAGCCAAGAGCATCTCACACACCTCAACCCCCCCCACCTGCTGTCCAAGGTATGGGAACCTATGTCCAAGCCAACACCCAGACTTTAAGATCCTGCCTAGGCAAATAGTGGTACAAGCCAACCCATACCCCTTGAAATTTTAAACCTATGGAGAAGTCCAGAGCACCAGCCCAGGGAATTCTAGTCCAGGCTTGAGATAAGGACTTATTTCACACTTTGGGGTGGTTGATAGTACTAAATACTAAGTACTGATCTTTTTGACTAAAGCTCAGGGTGGAGCTCCAAGATAGGACAATTAAGGGTGTACCTGATTGGATCAAGTACACAGAACCTGACCTCATCAAAATCAAAAGCTTACACCTAAGCCTAAGGCAAGTTTTTAAGCTATCAGCATCTCAAGAGCCAATTGAATCAGCAGGGGACGGGGTTCTCAGAGCTCTCAGCCCTCAGACCATCACATCATCCCCCCAAACCTACCTATAATTATAGCATACAACAAGTATACTCAGTAGGGTATAGAATTCTATCTTATCCTAATCAGTGGGGTATAGAATTCTATCTTACTTCACAGAGAAGTAGAAGAGGAATAAGACAAGGGAAGAGGGAGACAATTAGAGAGAGGGGAAAGTGGGAGGGGGGGTGACAAAAAGCAAAAAGCTAGTGAGAAGGAACAGGGATAAAGGGAATAGAAGAATTTAAAGGGGATAATATGATAGAGGGCAATACCCAGTTAGTAATCAGAATGCTGAATGGGAATGGGATGAACTCACCCATAAAACTGAAGCAGATAGCAGAGTGGATTAAGAACAGGAATCCTAATATATGTTGTTTACATGAAACACATTTGAGGCAGAGTGGCACACGCAGATTCAAGATAAAAGGCTAGAGTGGAATTTACTATTCATCATCTAAAGGAAAAAAAGTTGGAGTAATAATCATTATATCAGACAGAAGCTAAAGTAGAAATTGATCTAAGTAAAAGAGATAAGGAAGGAAATTACATTTTGCTAACGGGTACTACAAACAATGAAATAATATCATTACTAAACATTTATGCACCAAATGGTATAGCATCTAGATTTCTAAAGGGAAAATTGAAGGAACTGAAGGAAGAAATAAGACTATCTACTAGTGGAGGATCTCAACCTTCCCCTTTCAGAACTAGAGAAATCAAACCAAAAAATAAATAAGAAGTAAGGGAAATGAATGAAATGCTAGGAAAATTAGAGTTAATAGATATCAGGAGAAAACTGAATAAGGATTAAAACAAATATACCTTCTTCTCAGCAGTACAAAGCACATATACAAAGATCGGCCATGTACTAGGGCATAAAAATATTGCAAACAAATGCAGAAAAGCAGAAAAAATAAGTGCAACTTCTTCAGATCATAATGAGATAAAAATTATAATTAACAAGAGTTCACGGAAAGGCAAATTTAAAATTAATTGGAAACTAAGTAATCCAATTCTTCAAAACTTGTGGGTCAAAAAAGAAATCACAGAAACAATTATGGACTTCGTTATGAAGCAAGGATGCCCATTATTACCTCTATTATTTAATATTGTACTAGAAATGCTAGCAGTAGCAATTAGAGAAGAAGAAATTAAGGGATTAAAGTAGGCAATGAGGAAACTAAACTATCACTATTTGCAGCTGATATGATGGTCTACTTAGGGAATCCTAGAAAATCATCTAAAAAGCTAATGGGAATAATCAACAACTTTAGCAAAGTTGCAGAGTACAAGATAAACCCACATAAATCATCAGCATTTCTGTATATTTCCAACAAAATTCAGTAGCAGGAGTTAGAAAGAGAAACTTCATTTAAAATCACTCTAGACCAGTGATGGGCAAACTAGGCCCATGGGCAAGATGCGGCCCCCTGAAATGTTCTATCCTGCTAGGCCAAAGGAATGGAAATGCTGGTCTGTCAGTCTGTTTCTAAGGCAACTCTTTCGACATTTCATTGTATTGTATCCTACTTATTGTATTCATCAGATTAGGAAAAATGTTGCCCTGCAGTGTTGTAAATTGGTCCAACCATTCTAGATGGAAATTTGGAATTAAGTGCAAAGAGTTTTAAAAGACTGCCTGCCCTTTGATCTAACCATAACACTGCTGGGTTTGTACCCCAAAGAAATAATAGGGAAAAATACTTGTGCAAAAATATTCATAGCTACACTCTTTGTGGTAGCAAAAAATTGGAAAATGTCGGGGTGTCCATAGATTGGGGAATGGCTGAACAAATTGTGGCATCTGATGGTGATGGAATACTATTGTGCTAAAAGGAAAAATGAACTGGAGGAATTCCATGTGAACTGGAATGACCTCTAGGAATTGATACAGAGTGAAAGGAGCAGAACCAGAACATTGTACACAGAGAGGGATACACTGTGGTACAACAGACTTTTCTACTAGCTACAATGCAATGATCCAGGACAATTCTGAGGGTCTTATGAGAAAGAACACTATCCACATTCAGAAGAAGAACTGTGGTTGTAGAAATGCAGGAGAAAAACATATAATTGATCACATGGTTTGATGGGGATATGATTAGAGTTTTGATGTTAAAAGATCACTCTACTTCAAATATGAATAGCATGGAAATAGGTTTTGAACAATGATACATGTATATCCCAATAGAACTGCTTATCAGCTTTGGGAGGGGGGAGGAAAGAGAGGAGGGAAAAATCATGAATCATGTAACCATGGAAAATATTCTAAATTTTAAAAAAAGACAAAAGATAAGGAATAAAAAGACAAAACTAATATAAGAGATAACAGGCAAACAAATATATACAAACATACAAATCAAGCTATATACAGAATCAATAGGGAAAAATTAATAGAAGGAAGGCACTAGAATTAACATGAGTTTGGTTTGGGACTCAAAGGAAGCCAGGCCAAGCAGGATAGAGGAGGAAGAGCATTCTAGGCATAGGGGAAAGGCAGAGAAAATGGTCAGAGCCTAAATAAGGCATGTTTTATTCATGGAACAGAGAGGAGGCTAGTGTCACTGGATTGAAAAGTATAAATAAGTTTTAAGAAGACTGGAAAGATAGGAGCGGGTCTATTATGAAGGGCTTTGAATGCTAAATGAAGCATTTTGGTTTTGCTCCTAGAGGCAATAGTCATTAGTTTCTTGAGTGTGGAAGGTAGGTTGACATGATCAAACCTGAACTTTAAGAAAATTACTTTAATGACTAAATGGAGGATATACTGGAAAGAAGTGAGACTTGAAGAAGAAGACCTACCATCACACTATTGCCATAAGCCAGGCTCTGAGGTGATGATGGCCTGTAGCACCAAGGTAAGACTCATAGAAGAAAATGAAGGGAGCGACATGAGTTGTTGAAGGGAAAACACACAGGCCTTGGCAACAAATTGGTTGTAGAGAGTGATAAATATTGAGGAAAGTATGACTTGTAGGTGTTAAGCCTGAAAGACTAGGACAATATGGTTGCTCTCTACAAAAATAAGGAAGGTAAAAGAGGCTAAGCATTTAGGGCAGTGATGGCAAACCTTTTAGAGGTGGAGTGCCATGCCCCACCCCCTCTTACCCTAGACAAGGGAGGGAGGAAGCACTTCCATTGGACTGCTAAGCAGAGGGGCAGGTGATGTGCACTGTGAATCTGCTATTTTTGTAAACCCTTCACTAGTTCCAGGCTATTTATTTTTTTGACATTTTATTATTCTTCTTTACATGTGCAATGCAATATTTGTTCTTTAAAATTTTTTATTTAGAGCAATTGATTTTTTCTCATCTTGTACTGGAAGTACATATATAACCATTATTTATCCCTTTTTTGATTTTACAATGATATAAGCTTAATGCAAATATAATGATGCATACCTGAAGAGCCTGAGACTATGGTAACCTGACAATAATTGGTAAATACCATGGGACTGTGATTTAATGCCTCTCTATCTGATTCCAGGAGAAGTGCTAACAAAAGCCACAAGGTCATGGAGACTTGACTGAGAATCTGCATGGATTGCAGGAGTTCTATGCCAATACTGAAGGGCTTGAAACTGGGGTTTGAGGTTTTTTTTGGAGTTCCAGTCTCTACTAACATTTTAGAGGACGAGGGTCCCTTTGACTTAGATTCCTAATAAAGCACCTAAGATTGGCTAATATTGGCTCATTCCCTGAGAAGTTGAAGGCAAATCAGACCAGAGAGAGACGTTCCCCTTATTCCTCTTATAGAGAGAGAGAATGGCAATTTTCTATAGTCCTGGCCCTGAATGGGTAATTGCAAACTGCTTAAATCACTTTAATTGGGCCTTGATTCAAGGGCCTGTTAAAAGTTTATTTTCCTTACATTTTTTGCACATTTTACATTTCATTCACAAACTAATCTTTTCCCCTTTTATTTGAATTTTATTCTTTTTATTTTATTATTTCTTTTGCCAATTGATTTCATACAACCCCCGTGACTCAGCCATGCATCCTTAGCTGACCTGAGGTACCCTTTTCAGGGGAGAAATGTGTTGTTTAGAATTTTCCTCAGGAGGATGTGTTAAGTTTTTTTAAAAATCGATAATGTAAAAATAT
Organism: Gracilinanus agilis; assembly: GCF_016433145.1. NCBI lineage: Eukaryota > Metazoa > Chordata > Mammalia > Didelphimorphia > Didelphidae > Gracilinanus > Gracilinanus agilis. The sequence continues at coordinate 355,389,289 of NC_058131.1, read as the reverse complement.
ATGTATATTTAACTCTTTTAGGAGTAATTTCAGGGGGAAATGTATAATTCTTAGAAGGAAATGTATGTTTTATAATCTATAATGTAAAGTTTAAATTCTTTTGAGAGTAATTTCAGGATAAGGATTTTGCCAACTCCCCGGAATCCAGACAACAAACCTGTTTGGTGAAGGCACCATGAAGATGCCTGAAGACCCTTCACTGGAACATAAAAATCAAATTTGAACTTTGGGTGCAGTTGATTTGAGCTATGGGGAGTTGAATGAGTTGAATGCATTTATTTCGAATGTACACTCTTATGCCAATAGGGGACTGCCCCCAAAATGGCTTTTTGTCAATGCAGCTAGTTTTACCCAGTTCTTTTGTCCCCCAAATTCCTAAAATTTAAAAGTTGACTATGTTTACAGATCTAATGAAGAAAAAGGGCCAACCCTTTTTTTGCCAGATCTCAGGGGGAAATGTGTGTTTGGAATTCAGGGAGGTGCCATTTAAAAGTATCTTACAAACTTCCTGTGGACATGTGGTAAACTTTGAGAACACATTCCCCATGATCCAATGGGTTTCCGGTTTTGGGACGTGGGAACGTCTCTGATGTCTCCAACGTATAGGGCAGCTTAAATTCGGAGGTCGGACTTGAGACGACCTCTTTTGGCTACGTAGACAAGATGGGTCTGAAAGTGTAGAAACCCCTATTCCCATTGTAAAGTTGAAAAGACCTTGTACCCCTTTTAAACTACATTACCCAAACTCCCTTTCACCATACCCATAATTCCTTAAACCTTTTCCTATTGCCTGTGGGTTTCGAGGGCTGTTTTTTGATATGGTTGTTGCGGGCATGGTGACAGGACTTTTTGAAGAGGAGGCGGGGTGGTAAGAGTGAGTGGGGACTCTTTCCCTGCACTTTAAATAAAATCCTTATAAATATCATACCTTGGAGGCATTAAATATTAATTTTAAAACTTACACTGGCTTAGGGAGAAGGTATCAAGTTCTCTTCTAAGTATGTTGAGATTAAGGTGTATTATAAAAATAATGAAGGAATTGATAGATAATAATAATTAGATACTATGAAGGCTAGAGGCTTTGAAAGGTGGATAGGATTTTGGTGTGAAAGAGAGCACACTCTCACCCACAGCCTCTGTGTAGGTGCTGCTAGTAAAGCTATGCCTCTCCTCTCCTGAAAGGCTTGCTCAGTTGAGCCTGTCAGCTATATTTTATAACAGCTTCCCAGACAGGGAACCACTGAGAAGTTATAGGTATAGTTAACCTCTCTAGTTTCCTCAGGGATAGAATAGATATTGATAAGGCTATTGTTGCACTATTTGAATAATGGTGAAATCTGACTGCATAGGGATCTCCCCTTCCCAAGGGCCTAGATATAATGATCACTCTGGAAAGGTACTTGATGACAAAACACTGTATTTAATTCTAATCAATGGAGTTAGGAACAAGGGAAAAGGATGGAGGATTTGGGAACCTTATTTGTTGATATTCTAAACTAATGATCAGACTATTGGAGAGAACTAGATCAGGTAGAGGCTGGAGATTCTTCACCCTCACTCTAACCCTGGCCTGACTTGGCTGGAGCCAAGCCAAAGATTAGGGAAGGCTATTGATGATCTTTGATGATGCTACCACTGTTCTCTCTCAGCTCTATTGTCACTAATGGTAACTGCTCTCTAGCTCTCAGTAGGACAGGTTGGTTAACAGTTACAGGTACAGGTACTGGCCTACCCTCCCTCGAGACCTCCCACCTCCCAAGTTCTGTTCCAAAGTGAGCCACAGGTGCTGGGCCTCATGGGTATTTATAGGGTTGGTTCCAACAGACTTTTTGCCCTTGCTTACAGCATCTTGGTACATACACAGTATTCAACTGCCAGTATTGTCACTCAAAGTTGGTATCCATTTTGTCCCAGAAATCAATATAACAGATGTCTAGCAAATATCCAGTTTGAGATGTCTGAAAGGCAATCAAAGATGGAAGCAGAGAGTTTGGAACAGCAGAGTTTGGGAAGAAGTGATATAGTGGTGCAGGTTTCCCCTGGACATCCTAAAACCCCAGGTCAGAGAGCACATGAGGAATTCCTTTTGTATTTCTATAGTGCTGAGGGAAGGTGACTTTGAGCAACAGAAGCCAAAGGAGCTTCTGAGTGAGATACTCCCTCTGTCTCTTCCCCTTGCTTTTTTGATTAACACAGATATGAACCTCCCAGTTTGCTTTTGAAAAGCATCTTTTTATACCTTAGATACAATCATTCCTTGAACTGCACAGATCTCCCCCTCTGTCTTCAAAGCATAGCACATTATCCCATGACCCCCATCCCTGGTTATGTAGTAATATCATCCCATCAACTCATCTCTGGTCATGTAATTCCCATTGTCAAAAGCATATAAGAAGCCCATACTCCATCTCTTCTAGGAGGCAGTGTTTCTACCTGCACCTGCCTTCCAGTCATTCAATGCATTCAACTTGAGAAATTTCTCTATTTTTAAACTAATCGTTACAGCCTGTCATTCTTCAAGAAAGCCCAAAAGAAGAAGTGCTTATTTTGTCATATACCTAGTTGTCTCATGCATGCACAGTTTCTAGGCCAAAACAAAATTCAAGATCATCACTTGTATTATAAGTAATCATATTATATTCCTGAGGTTCCTGTTCTATTTCAGGCAATGCTATTGTTCAGTTGTCTTCAGCCTTGTCCAATCCTTTGTTACCCTGTGATGGGACCTGGAACTCCCAAGAAATCTTGGAGACCAGACAAGCAGCCTGCCCCCTGACTTCAGGAATGTGGTTTGGCAAACCATTCTACAAAAGAACAAAAGACAACTTGCACATCTCATGCATATGAACCCCCAAGACAGATATGTAAATATATAATCATTTACTTCCTCATGGAAATGTGCTTTCTTTTATACTTATACATGAAGGCGCTCAAAAATCCTCCAATTCTCCCTCCCCCTTCTCTGTTCACCCCATTTGTCATGGAATATATGTTATATAAGCTCTCCCCTCTTCCTCTTCCACAAGGCAAATTCTCTCTTGCCTCCTGATCATTTAATCTTTTCTCCTAATAAATTTCTCAATTTTCCAAAATTTGTTCAGAGCCTCATAATTCCTTAGGTGAGCACCTACCCTAACCAGATAAGGACAGTTCTCCCACAACAACTCAATATGAGTTTTTCTTGGTCAGTAGAGTATGCCAACCTGGAAAGAAGACGGAATCACTAAAATAGTTCATTGAATAAGTCTTTAAACATGGTAAGGAAGGCAATGCTCATATGGCCACTACAGTCATATACACACCACACAGTCAAGCTCTGGAGGCTCTAGGAACACTATATCTTGGGTGGGGGTGGGGGGAATCTCCAGTAATAAGAATTATACTCAAACTGGAACTAAACAACTTTGGGTTATATTTGTAATTTAGGGAGAATAGGCAAAAATGAATAGCCTGACTACATAATGGCTAGGAAAGTAGCCTAAGGTTGGATCCCAAATACATTAAGTGAAACTAAGAAGACAAAAATGGTACTTGAGATCTGACTATATCCACCACTTTTATCCAGGATGCTCAATGGATGCTCACTGATTTATTGTTCAGTTTGGGATAAGGTGTGAGATCTCTTTATCATCTCTGATAATCTTATAAGGACAGTTTAGTTGATAAGGAAATAATGACAGAACATGGGAGTTGTCTTTTAGCTCATACTTCCAGCTCTGTCTCCAGGAGCATGGAGTTTATTATATATATTTCAAGACTCATTTCACACAAAAGAACCCCCTCCTCAAAACTTCGCAGATGTGCAGAAGTTACAAATTATGTCATATCAAAACACAAAACATTGGCTTCAGAATAGAACAAGGCCAAGGCTGAATTTTGACTAGGTTCTTATCAGAAAGCCAAGTTGGGGGAGTATTTTTCTCAGGGCTAAATTGCCCCTGCTAAGGTTTTGGCCTTAGCTATACCAGGCAGCAGCATTCCTGTTTAAAGGGAACAGTGTTGACCCTTTAAATTCAGTTTTGCTAGGAACTTAAAGCTTTTCAATAAGGCCACAATACTTTTCAACAAGAAATCACAAGGATCATAAAAGTGGTCAAAAGAGGAGTCTCAGCTTTTTATCTATTCTCTTATTGGCGTCCCACAATAAGGATCAGTAGTGTTGTTTTTTTTTTTGGGGGGGGGGGCTGTTCCTTGAAGGCAAATTCCCATACGACAAGGGTAAATTTAAGGTTTCAGTTTGTGAGAATCAGTTAGAACCTGCTTATGGGGCAGAACTATAGCATGTAAGGGACTAAAGATTAAGAAGTCATTGCATGTGGTATTTTTCAAAATTGCTTTCATGGGGCAACCAGTCCTAGAGACGGGAAGTCCTGGGTTCAAATCTGGCCTCAGACACTTCCTAGCTGTGTGATCCTGGGCAAGTCACTTAACTCCCATTGCCTAGCCCTTACCACTCTTCTGCCTTAGAGCCAATATACAGTATTGACTCCAAGACGAAAGGTAAGGGTTTAAAAAAAGCCATCAGCAAGCATCCTCTGCAATGGAACAAAATTAGAAGCCTTCCCAATAAGACCATGAGTGAAATAAGGATTCCCATTATCACCTCTATTCTTTAACATGGTACTAGAAACACTAGCAGTAGCAATTAGGGAAGAAAAAGAAATTGAAGGTATCAAAATAGGCAATGAGGAGACCAAACTATCACTCTTTGCAGATGATATGATGGTCTACTTAAAGAATACTAAAGAATCAACTAAAAATCCAGGGAAAATAATCAACAACTTTAGCAAAATTGCAAGATACAAAGTAAATGCATATAAATCATCAGAATTTCTATATATTTCTAACACAACTCAGTAGCAGCAAGAGTTAAAAAGAGAAAATCCATTTAAAATCACCCTAGATGGGGGGCAGCTGGGTAGCTCAGTGGATTGAGAGTCAGGCCTAGAGATGGGAGGTCCTAGGTTCAAATCCGGCCTCTGACATTTCCCAGCTGTGTGACCCTGGGCAAGTCACTTGACCCCCATTGCCCACCCTTACCACTCTTCCACCTAGGAGCCAATACACAGAAGTTAAGGGTTTAAAAAAATTTTTAAATTGTTTTAGTCACCCTAGATAATATAAGATATTTAAGAATCTATTTGCCAAGACTAACACAGGAACTATATGAACACAACTACAAAACACTTTCCACATGATTAAAACTAGGTCTAAACAACTGGAAAAACATTAATTGCTCATGGTAGGACAAGCTAACATAATAAAAATAACAATCCTACCCAAATTAATTTACTTATTCAGTGCCATACTTATTAAAGTACCAAGAAACTTTTTTGCTAAATTAGAAAAAATTATAACAATGTTCATTTGGAAGAACAATAGATAAAGAATATCAAGGGAAATAATGAAAAAAAATGTGAAAGATGGGGGCCTAGCAGTACCAGATCTTAAACTGTACTATAAAGCATTGGTCATCAAAACAATATGGTACTGGCTAAGAGACAGAAGGGAAGATCAGTGGAATGGACTTGGGGTAAATTACCTCAGCAAGACAGTGTATGATAGACCCAAAGATCACAGCTTTGGGGACAAAGACCCACTATTTGACAAAAACTGCTGGGAAAATTGGAAAACAGTATGAGAGAGATTAGGTTACATCTCACACCCTATACCGAGATAAATTCAGAATGGTGAATGACTTAAATATAAATAAGAAAATTATAAGTAAATTAGATGATAATAGAATAGTATACCCATCAGATCTATGGGAAAAGGAAGAATTTAAGGCCAAGCAAGAGACAGAGAATATTACAAAATGTAATATGAATAATTTTGATTACATTAAATTAAAAAAAATAATGCAATCAAAATGAGAAGGGAAACAACTATTGGGAAAAAATCTTTATAAAAAAAACCTTTGACAAAGGTCTAGTTTCTCAAATTATAAGGAGCTAAATCAATTGTACAAAAAATCAAGCCATTCCCCAATTGATAACTGGGCAAGGAACATGAATAGGCAATTTTCAGATAAAGAAATCAAAACTATCAACAAGCACATGAAAAAGTGTTCCAAATCTCTCATAATTAGAGAAATGCAAATCAAAACAACTCTGAGGACCATCTCATACCTAGCAGACTGGCTAATATGGCACAAAGGAAAATAATAAATGTTGGAGGGGATTTGGCAAATTTGGGACACTAAAGCATTGCTAGTGGAGTTGTGAATTTATCCAACCATTCTGGAAGGCAATTTGGAATGATGCCCAAAAGGCTTTAAAATAATGCCTGTCCTTTGATCTGGCCATACCACTGCTGGGTTTGTACCTCATGGGGGGAAAATGCACAAAAATATTTATAGGCGCACTCTTTGGAGTGGCAAAAAATGGAAAATGAGGGGGTGTCCATTGATTGGGGAATGGCTAAACAAAGTGTGGTATCTGATGGTGATGGAATGTTATTGTGCTGAAAGGAATACTGAACTAGAGGAATTCCATGTGAACTGTACTCCAGGAACTGTTGCAGAGTGAAAGGAGCAGAACCAGAAGAACATTGTACACAAAGACTGATAAACTGTGGCACAATCAAATTGTAATGGACTTCTCTACTAGCAGCAATGCAATGACCCAGGACAATTCTGAGGGATTTATGAGAAAGAATGCTATCCAAATCCAGAGAAAGAACTGTGGTAGTAGAAACACAGAAGAAAAACATATGATTGATCATATGGTTCAATGGAGATATGATTGGGGATGTTGACTTTAAACACTCTATTGCAAACATTAATAATATGGAAATAAGTTTGGAACTGTAAGGTTGGAATTTGGAATTTATAGCAAGTCAGTGAGACTTATGGCAGGTAGTAACAAGTCACTGAGATTATAGCAAGTCAGTAACACTTATAGCAGTTAAGGTAGGAATTTGGATAGCAAATGCAGAATACGGATTTATGGCGGTCAGAGAACCACGACCCCCTCTGGGTGCCTTCCTGGAACAGTCTGCAGCAGTCCTGGGATACCCTGTTATCTATGCAAACATTTCCCAGAGTCTATATAACCCCTGTAATCCTCCCCCGAAGCATGACTCTATTTGGGAGCTGTCCTAGTGTGCACACTAGTGATAAAGTGTCTTCTGTAACTTGCATTGTCTCTAGATCTCCATTCTTGGATCACGATTCTGAACCCTAATAGGAACAATGATACATGTAAAACCCAGTGGAATTGCTTGTTGGCTATGGGAAGAGGAGGGGAGGAAAAGAACATGAATCATGTAACCATAGTGGGGGGGGGGGAATTTTTTAATTAATTATTTTTTTAAAAGGACCTAAGTTCCCTCACTGTATTTATGTCACTTAGCCTGGATAAACTGTCGCCAGCATAGTAAATGACTTTGCAGATGGAGCAGCTGAGATACGACTAGGGATATCTCAAAAACAGCGGAGAACAACAATTATGTAGTGAACCGGTGTCCTGATTTTTATTTCTATTCATTTATTTGTTTAATATAAAGAAGAGGAGGAATCCTAAGTTAAAAACTATAGGATAATGAGCCTAACTGAAAAGTCAGGCAAATATTCTTAAAAATATACATTTGGTAAATAATTAAAAGGATGCTTGTAAGCATTTAGAAAGGAAAGTGATGCTACTAGATTTATATCCCAAAGAGAGCAAAGAAAGAGGGAAAGAATCCAAAAATACAAAAGTAATTCTAGCACCTTTTCTCTGTGGTCAAAAAGAAATAAAACTAAGCAGGCACACATCCACTTGGGAATGGCCGAACAAATTGCGGTTTGTGAAAATAATGGAAATACTGTCTTGCTGTAAGAATTTAAAGGAAGGAAAGGGAATAAGCATTTTTTGTAGCACCTACTATCATATCAGGCACTGTGCTAAGTATTTTCTCCAAATATCTCATCTAACCTTTATTATAACCATCAGAAGTAGCTGCTATTATTGCCCTCATTTTACAGTTTACAAAACTGAGGGAAAAAATAGTTAAGTGACTTGGCGAGGGTTGAACAGCCAGTAATTCTGTGAGAACAGATTTGAACTAGATCTTCCTGACTTCAGGCCCATTGTTCCATCCACTGAGCTTCCTGTGTGCTACTAGAACATCATTGAAAAAATGAAAAAATTTTCAAGAGTTCATATCACCAATCAATACAATGACCAACCATGAATCCAGAGGACCAATGATAGAACCTGCTACCTGCCTCCTGAAAAAGCAGTGATGATGTCAAAGTGGAGATGGTTACAAAAGTTTGGGGCATGGCCAATGTGGCCAGTTTCTCACCCCAAGTCTGCAGGCCCCTTCTCCCTTCAGAGTTACCTCTCTTCCCCCACTATTATCTTTCTTTTCACCTCCTCTTTAATGCTTTGTCTTCTTCTTTAGAATGGAAGCTCCTTAAGGGCAAGAATTAGCTTTTCTTTTTTATTTGCACTTCAACATCTTAGCATAGTGCCAGGCACATGGTGAACACTGAATAAATGCTTGTTGACTGATCTAGTGTCCTCCAGGCATACTTGCCATAAAGACTTTATTTTCTTTCTTTTTTTTAATGAAGGGGTAGGAAGGAGAGAAAAAGGTTTTCTTAATTGAAACTTTTTTAAATTTTTAATGAGGAAGAAAGAATAGTGATCACTATAAGAGCTGCAATAGCAGAAAAGCATTATTATGAATGAGTCAACTGGAAAACAAGGGTATGCCCTTCAATTGGGGAATGTCTGAACAAATTATGGTATATGCTGGTGATGGAATACTACTGTGCTCAAAGGAATAATAAACTGGAGGAATTCCAAGTGAACTGGGAAGACCTACAGAAATTGATGCAGAGTTAAAGGAGCAGAGCCAGAAGAACATTGTACACAGAGACTGATATACTGTGGTAAAATCAAGAGTAATGGACTTCTGTACTAGCAGCAATGCAATGACCCAGAACAAGTCCAAGGGATTTATAGAAAAGAATGCTACCCCCATTCAGAGGAGGAACTACAGGAGTGGAAACACAGAAGAAAAACAACTGCTTGAACATATGGGTTGAGGCTTGATTGGGGATGTAGACTCGAACCTACCACACCAATGCAACTATCAATAATATGGAAATAGGCCTTGATTGATGACACATGTTAAAACCAGAGGAAATGCACATTGGCTATGGGGAGTTGAAGGGGGGTGAAAGGGAAAGTAAGAACATGATTCATACAACCATGGAAAATTTTTCTAAAAAATAAAAAAAAGAATGAATCATATTAGAATCCTGGGTTCAAATGTGACCACAGACACTTCCTATTGTGGTGGGACATGAGACCCCAGAGAAATCTTGGAGAACCCTGAGCCCTAAAGGATATATGATAAAAACAGCCTAGCCTCTCACCTCAGGAATGAGCAGTGGCCCATAAAAGTCCATGTGCAACCAAGAAGCAGCCGTGTAAAAACTAAGGTCTGCAAGGATGATCTGTCCAGTCATTTATCATCTACCCTCTACTTTTATGATCTCAGCCCCTCGTATTAATGGGGACCTTTGGCTCATCCACCAAACATGTTCACTCCTCACAGTCATGTATAGTAACTTACTTCATTGATATGTGCCTTCTTGCTTACACCTCAAACATCATGACTTCTCACCACAAATATATTACTGGCAGCGTATACCTTTTTGCTTGCACCCCAGATATCAAGGTGCCACACACAGAGGGGTTAGTGGCAGACCATCATTCAAACCTCAGAATCCCATTCCTTTGCCCACTAGTCACCTTCTGAAATTCCATTTTTATCACGTGATGCCCTCTTTGTCTCAAAGGTACATAATCTTAATCCTCCTGCCACTTCAGAGCTGAAGTTTTCCACCTTCATTCTTCCTTCAGGCCATTGAACATTTTCTCCTAATAAATTTCTCTATCATATAAGATTTCTTTAGAGCCCACAATTCTTTAAGTGAGCAGCCTGCCAGAAAGAGATTAGACAGCCCTCGAGACACAAGAGCGGTTCAAGTCACTCAACCCTGATTGCCTAACACTTACCACTCTTTTGCCTTGGAACCAATATTTACTATTGATTCTGAGACAGAAAGTTAGAGGGTTTAAAAAAACTAATAAACAGATAAAAGATTTATTAAGTGCCATAGTTTATAGAAACAAAAACAATGGGTTAGCCATGGGAGGTACATTTAGGAACAATGTAAGAAAAACCTTCCTAATATTGAGATCTTTCTGAAGGAGGAAGGGGATGAAATGCATGTAGTAGATTCCCATCCCTAGAAGTTTTTATGCAGAATTGTAGAGGGGATTCAGGTCCACTTACAGGTTGACATTAATGACTTCTAAGTCCAACTAAATACTAGGTACTAGTCTAGTCAGGTCTTCCAGGGCTTGGGTATGGTTTTGCAGTGACCTGGCTCAGCCTCATCAATCTATAACCCCTGGGACCAGTAATGTGAATAATAAATATGATCCTTGGATAGAAATTTTTTCCTTCTCTGCCAACTTGCTTGTGGATCCCAAGTGGTTACTGGAAGGAACTCTCGAATACTATAGGAAAAGGTCTTTCCTGAGATTTAAATGTGCCCACTAGAGGGTGATGTGGTTCCATCTTCTGACCTTCCCTGCTCACCAACTATGGATAGCTGCCCACAGATCAGAGAAGGTATAAGGCATCACAGTTTCCAGGAAGCGATGTATCCAAATACTGCAAAGCATGAGCTTATGGTTAGAATTAGATTTGCCAAATCATGCAATGTCCAAATGGAAGAAAAATTAAAATGCTTAAGAAAACATCAAATATAGGATCTTAAAGCATTGAATATAGTATGCAGGAGTTCAGTTGATCTCAGGATAGAGAACACAGACTGTAACAGCTGGAAAGACTATAAAGCATGGAATGTCTCAACTGGAAGGAGCCTTAGAAACAGAAATATAGAAGAGAGATAATAAGATATAGATTCAGAGCTAGAACCACTTCATTTTACAGATAAGAACATTGAGATCTAGAGTAGGGAAGTGACTTACAAAAAGACAAAAGATAATTAGCAAAGTTTGAATTCAAACTCAGATGCCCTGGGTTCAAACCCCAGATTTCTCCTACTGCATGTTATTACTCTGCCTGTCTCCAATAGATCCTTCTATAAACTATCCTATGTTTTTAGTCTGATTAAAAACCCTTAACCTTCCATATGGAAAGGGGGAGAAAGATAGAAAGAGAAGGAAAGAGGGAGTCAAGAGACAGAAACAGAGAGGAAGAGAAAAAGAGATGGGGGATGAGGGAGATAAAAGAGGGGGTAGGCAGAGAAAGAGGCAGAGGCAGAGGCAGTTGTTGATGAGACTGTCTAGAAGGTGGCTCTCCGAAATGAAGCAAATTATAGGTGAGGTCAACCTGAAATAGTGGGCTGCCTTGGGTGGTCACTAAAGGAAAAGCAAAGGCTCCAAAGATGAAAGGGTTAAAAACCCTCAGAACATGGTTTCTAGTGGAGAGGACAAGGGTAAGGCAAAAGACTAGGGAGTGGGATCCTGCATGGCTGTCCCTTGTCTGTCCCAAGACTGATTCAAGGCAGATGTCAATAAAGAAGAAGCCCTCAACCCTTTCAGTCAGCTCCATGACTGTCCAGCTTTGTTTCAGAGCAAAGAAAAAGTGAGAATGCCAGCCAGGAAACAGAGCACCTATCAGCCTACAAAGACTCAGGTCCATTCACCTGTCCCCTGGGAGTTTCATCCAGCCTGACAGGCAATGCACTCTCTTCCTTAAAAAACCCTTCAGTGGCTCCGTAGCTGTGTAAAGGATCAGATCTAAGCCTCTCATATTGGCATTCAAAACTCTCCAGCAGGGAGCTTAGATTGAATGGCTCCCAAGAGTAGCTCAAATAACAAGAATCTGTCTCATTGAACCAATTGTCATGAGAGAGGAATCTGTCACCACAGGAATCAGAGTAAGCCCCTTGCTGCTTCTGATTGGACTGACATGCTTAGAATCCTATGGTCTATGGGTCATTTTGATGTCCAAGGTCTGCTCCCATAGATGGGGTTATTTCTTTCTGTTAGCCACATAAGCCAAAGAAGCAAGAGAGAAGTCTTAGAAAAGGAAGAGCATTAGGAAATATTCAGGGAACATGAAGTCAGCCAAATTTGGTTAGTAGTAGCATCTCAAAAGTCTTAGTGAAATTTGAAGCTTTAATAGTTTAAAGCTGCACTAAGACTTTGGAGACACTGTTTTTAGAGATGGATGGGGGAAAGGATAGCCTCATAACATTCATCCTTCTGAAATCTCTGCACTTCACATTGCTGACTTTCTCCTCTTGGAAACTCTCTTTGCTCTGGGTTTTCCTGATTCTGATTTCTGTTGACTCTACTCTTTCTCTGGCCATCTTCTCAGTTTCCCCTGTTCTATCCTCATTCCTAAACTACCAGCTAATATAGATGTACTCCAAAACTCTTTCTTGGACCCCCTTTATTCTTCTTTCTCCGAACTCTGTCTGTAAGTCACATCCATTCTCATGGGTCTAACCATCTCGATACAAACGACATATACATATCAAGTCATGAGAAGAATTTTTTAAGTTACTATGTATTAGGCAATGTACTAAGTGCTAGGAGAGTAAGGAAAAAAATGAGTCCTTGCATTCAAGGAACTTATCCTCTAAAGAGATATGGCCACAAATAAGCACATAAATGATAGAGAAAATAAAAGGAAGATAACTTTAGAGAGGAAAGCACCAACAAGTGGAGACTGGGTAAGAGGTATTCATCCTTTAGAAAGTAATTTGATATGGGTCCTAAAGGAAACTAATTGTAATCTCTCTCTAGTGTAAGCACTTAATAAATGTTTTGCTGAGTTGGTAAAAGCTAATGCCAGCTTAATAGAATTATAATGAGAACTAGAGAAATAATAGTCTTGCTCTTCTTTGCTCTACTCAGATTCCATTTGGATCCTATCCAGGATTAGTTCTTGGTGCCACATTTGAAGAAAGACAAGAATTAAGTCCAAACTTAACAAACTACAGACCACATACTGAGATTAAAGTGATGGTGGTTAAGGAGGGAAGGTGAAAAAGTTAAGTACTAGCCAAGGCTATTAGATATTTTTGAGGACAACTCCTGAACAAATCTATATAATTTTTTTCCACAAAAACAAAGTTCAAATTAAAGTCAACAAAAGCAAAACTCAAATGGTGAATTTGCTGTAGTTGGTCAAAGGGCAGAAAAGAAGAGAATCACTTTCAGGTTATGGGCAGTACAGGATATATCTCTGACATTGCCTCACTGATGCTTGCATCCTGAATGCTAATATTCTCCAGTTATCCCAGCCGTTTTTGTAAACTCTATTCTATTGATTTACCCTTGTATTTCTTAGTCAATACCATATTGCTCTGATGAATACTGCTTGATAGTACAATTTAAGATCTGGTACTTCTAGGCTGAATGCTTTTGGCAAAGGCACTACCAACAAGTAGAGAAAAAAAAATAGGACCTTTTACTGGAAGGATAATCTGAATACATAGCAGTGGTGAAGCCATAAGGTAATATGATGCCCCTCTATCATTTCCATCCTATCGTACGTAGGTGGAGCTAGAGCCCATTTTACTACCTTTGGACACAGCACCTGCAGAGGTGCCAGGATGCCATTACCCTCCTGACCTACTCAGTATTGGCCCAGGGTTTCCTAGTCCTGTATCTCTCATCTACCCACAGGTTAATTGGGTCCTCTGGACCAGGTGGAAAGATAGGTACCCATTGTTTGATGACAGAACAACATCCCAAGAGCTTTCTCCAAACCCTGGCCCCCATATACCTGGCCTAAAGAGGTTTGAAGAATCAGAGGACTGTCTACAACCTTTGCCTTTCTGAAAGAGTGGAGGACAGTAGAGTGTGAGATGTGAGGTCAAATGACCTGGTTCAGATTCTAGTTTTGCCCATTTGCCTATCTCTATGACCTTGAGACATTCAACTAACTTCTCTGGATCTCAATTTCCTGTAAAAATGTGACATTTGGATAAGATAGCCTTTAAGATTTCTTCCAACTCTAAATCTATGATCTTTTGACAGTGTATTCAGTACATTGATTACTTACATTGTTCTTCGCAACATTTTATTGTATTTTAAGATTTGTATTGTTAAAAAATCATAATAAATTCCTAATTTTATTTGAACAAAAGATGAGCAAAGAAGAATATTTGCTTCTTCTCATAGTCAGGGGTATACATTCTGGTTAAAAAGGAGGGATACATTGCTGTTCTGAGGTTCCGGGTTAAGATGGCGGCAGAGTAAGAAGCAGCTCTTAACCTCTCCAGACCAAAACACACAAAACTCTTCAAGGGGACATAAAAACAAGTCCAGACGAATGAAGGAACCCCACAACAGGGCACAGCATGGAAGGTACGTGGAATCGAGGCATTTCCATGCTATAAAGGGGTGAAACAGCTCTCACTAAATCGCGGGCTGAGCAACCACCCTATCACTACCCCCTCCACACACAACACCTATAGAGCCAAAGCCAGCTAAAAAGAAATAGAGCAAGTTTGGGGCACCCATCGAGTCATTGGCAGCTCTGGGGCCTGTTCCTGAGAGCAGCAAGATTTAGGACCCCAAAAAGCTAACGAGCACACACAAAATTTGAGCGCGGGAGCAGGTCACCAAGAGAGGACACAGGGCACAGAGCGTGGGCTCAGAGCGCAGGCACGGGTGGAGGCGTGGGTGGAGGCAGACACAGCCACAAGCTAAAGCTCTGAAACCCTGAGTGGGGAACCAGTGCAGACGGGTATACGACTGTGGAAGTAGCGCCCTGAGACTTGTAAAGAAACCTCCGGCAGACGACCAAGCAAGGGGGTCCACCAGGGGGCTTGACCGCGGACAGACCCTGAGCGTGAGGATAAACCTGAGAAGCTGTTGGGCTAACAATGGCTACCCAGACTCAGGAAGTTCAGAAGAGAAAGATTAACAACAAGAAAAAGAAGCCTTTTTAACACACGACAACTTTTACACAGAGAAAATCCAGACAACCGAGCAAACAGAGGAAGAGAACAAACAAGCATCCGGACCCTCCTCAAATAAGGAAAACTCCTCACAAGCTATGGAAGAGTTCAAAACTGAGATTTTGAGGAAAATGGAAGAGATCTGGCAAGAAAATAACTGTTTAAAAGGTAGAATCTTGCAATTGGAAAGTGAGGATCAGAAACCAAATGAACTGATAAGCAAATTGAACACCAGAAATGACCAGATTGAAAAGGAATACCAGAAGCTTATAGCTGAAAACCAGAAGATTATGGCCGAAAACCATAAGATTATGGCCGAAAACCAAAAGATCATAGCTGAAAATCAATCCCTAAAGGCTAGAATTGAGCAAGTAGAAGCTAATGATCTCTCAAGACAACAAGAACAAATAAAACAAAGTCAAAAGACTGAAAAAATAGAAGGAAACATGAAATATCTCAATGAGAGAGTGACAGACCAAGAAAACAGGTCTAAAAGAGACAATTTGAGAATAATTGGTCTTCCAGAAAAACCAGAAATTAATAGAAACCTGGACTCCATACTAACAGAAATAATTCAGCAAAATTGCCCTGAAGTCCTACAACAAGAGGGGAATATAGACATTGAAAGGATTCATAGAATACCTGTGACATTCGATCAAGAAAAGAAAACACCCAGAAATATAATTTCCAAATTCAAGAGTTTCCAAGCAAAAGAAAAAATCTTACAAGAAGCCAGAAAGAAACAATTCAAATATCAAGGACCATCAATCAGGATCACACAGGATCTGGCAGCCTCCACACTAAAAGATCGCAAGGCTTGGAATACGATATTCAGAAAGGCAAGAGAGCTGGGCCTGTAACCACGGATCAACTACCAATCAAAATTGACTATATAGGGGGCAGCTGGGTAGCTCAGTGGAGTGAGAGTCAGGCCTAGAGACAGGAGGTCCTAGGTTCAAACCCGGCCTCAGCCACTTCCCAGCTGTGTGACCCTGGGCAAGTCACTTGACCCCCATTGCCCACCCTTACCAATCTTCCACCTATGAGACAATACACCGAAGTACAAGGGTTTAAAAAAAATTGACTATATATTTCCAGGGGAAAGTATGGGCATTCAACAAAATTGAAGAATTCCAGGTATTTGCACAGAAAAGATCAGGGCTAAATGGAAAGTTTGGTATCCAACCACAAAAATCGAGAGAAACATGAAAAGGTAAATAAGATACAGAGGGGAAAGAAAGAAAACTTATAATTTTTAAATTTGCCTTTTTAAGGGCCTCAGTGAGATCTAATTATCTGTATTCTTATGTAGAGAAATGTTATGTTTAATTCTCTGTAGTGAAATCTATTGACTATTATAATATTCACTATTATAGTAATCAGAAGAATAATTCACAGGGTGAGGGTGGAACACTAAATAATCTAAGATGACATGGGGGATGGGAAAGAGGGGTGAATAGCAGGGGACACCAAGAGAAACTTGAGTGAATAAGAAAATAGGATATTCTATTACACACAAAGAGGGTATGGGAGGGAGAGAGGACAAATACTATTATAAGAAGGAGAGGAAGAGAGCATAAAGAGGTAATAATCAAACCTTACTCTTAGTGTAATCAACCCGGAGAGGGAAGAGTAGCTATACTATCCATTGGGACATAAAACTCTTATCTAACCATTCTGAGAAAGTTAGAAGGGATAAACCAAGGCGAGCAGGGGAGGGGCGGGGTTAAAAAAAGGGAGGGGAGAAGAGGGAGGGAATTCATAAGGCCTTTAAAAACAAAAAGAGGGGAAAAAATAAGGGAGGGGGTTGAAAGGGAAGTTAATCAAGGGAGGGGATAAGGGATAGCGGCTCAATAGCAAACCACTGATTTAAAAGGAAAAAGTATAAGGAAAAAGGGGGTAGGAAGAGGGGAGGATTCGAAAATGTCAGCAAATGCACAACTGATGATTATAACTCTGAATGTGAATGGGATGAACTCGCTCATAAAACAGAAGCAAATAGCAGAGTGGATTAGAAACCAAAATCCCACCATATGTTGTCTACAAGAAACCCATATGAGGCGGGTGGACATACACAAGTTAAAGGTTCAGGGTTTGAGCAAAACCTTTTGGGCGTCAAATGAGAAAAAGAAGGCAGGAGTGGCTATTATGATTTCTGACAAAGCTAAAGTAAAAATAGATATGATTAAAAAAGACAGGGAAGGTCATTACATCCTGATTAAAGGCAGTATAAACAATGAGTAAATAACACTGCTCAATATGTATGCACCAAGTGGCATAGCACCCAAATTCATAAAGGAGAAACTGGCAGAGCTCAAGAAGGAAATAGATAGTAAAACCATACTAGTGGGAGATCTAAATATTCCTCTGTCAGATCTAGATAGATCAAACCGAAAAATAAATAAGAAAGAGGTCAGAGAGGTGAATGAAGTCCTAGAAAAATTAGATCTAATTGATATGTGGAGAAAAATAAATAGGGACAAAAAGGAATACACCTTCTTTTCAGCTGCACATGGTACATTCACAAAGATTGACCATGTAATAGGG
>NC_058131.1:355371424-355371689 GCF_016433145.1 Gracilinanus agilis | reverse complement strand
TCAGCTGCACATGGCACATTCACAAAGATTGACCATGTTATAGGGCATAGAATCATTGCAAACAAATGCAAAAGAGCAGAAATAATAAATGTAACCTTCTCAGATCTTAATGCAATAAAAATAATAATTAGTGAGGGCACTTGGACAGGAAAATCAACAACTAATTGGAAATTAAATAATATGATTCTTCAAAACCAATTTGTCAAAGAAGGAATCATAGAAACAATCAATAATTTCATTGAAGAAAATGACAATGATGAGACAT